>NC_141543.1:27172500-27472500 GCF_021556685.1 Rattus norvegicus
AAATTATGTAAACACCAAAGTTCTGCTGTGTAGCATAGGAATCCAAATTTAGAGCCAAACTAGTTTTATGTTTTGGCATGAATCTGATTTATGATCCAAAAGGAATAGAATTAAGATAAATATTTCAAAATATTTCTGAAAACTAAAGTGTACTTGAGAAACATTTATGAAGCCAGACGGCTTTTTTATTTCCTTGAAGAGAAAATACCCTGCTCATATTCCAATGCCAGAGAGATGATGATTTAACAACAACAACAAAACTGTCAGGAAGGTTAATCTTGAACTTGACTGGCTTGAAAAATCATCTAAGAGATCACTCAAGTACAGCTCGGGTTGTGTCTCTGAGAGTGTTTTCAGACAGGATCGCATGGAGGCAAGGGACCCTGGATGTGGCAGTGTCCTTTGAAGAAGAAGCAAGGAGGAAACCTGCTGAGTCGTGCATAAGCCCTGTTTTCTTCAGCTTCTCATCTACTAAGAAGTGAAGTATCTCTCTGCCACCTGTGTCTGCCTTCGCCATTTTCTGGTAAAGAGGGAGCCTACCAACTAGCAACTTTGAAACAGAGAGCCAAACCAAGTGTTTTCTTCCTTATATGCTTCTTAATCCAACAGTGGCAACAAATGTAACTAATACAGAGACAGACTTCACCTGTTAGGTTCCATTAAAATGACGCTGTGCTTTGAACATCTCACAAGCTATGCTTGGATCAGGCGTGAACAATGGAAGGGGGAAGGGATGGAGCTTCTGTATTATTTACATTATTCAGAAGGTGAGACCGGTATGATGAGAGCCGTTCCTTATGGGGAAGGGGGATAGAAATATGACCTCGATGAGCCTAAGTTGTATAATAGCACTCTGAAGTTGACAGAGAAGGTAGCATAGTCTTTGAATATGAAAGCTTCTGCGTTCAGGAAGTCCAATGCTAGGTTGTCATTATTTCTGCCTTAAAGAGGAGGTTTTCATGTCATTCCTGCCAATGTCTCTCCATAGGACACCTAAATCATGACACCATTAAATGTAGGCACCCAATCACGACCAATCCTATCTCTTTTTTCCTAGTTGAGGACCACATCTCAAAGAATATTTACTTCCTGTGCAACCTTCTGCCATTTCCGCCTTCCGTTCAGCAATTAGCAAAGGCTTAGCATTAGTCATCAGAGGGAAAACCTGAGTTAACCACAGCTCAGACTTCATTTCTCCAGAAACGTCTTTCAATCAGAGACTGAGGCTCTGAAAACATCAGGCTCGTGTTCTAGGGTTCTTGGGCATATCTCGTCATTTGTGGCAGACACTTCTAGGAAGCAATGACTCACAACATGCAGGAATATTTTAAAAGTCAGATATGTAGTTCTGGTAGTTAACACAAAACAAGAGGATGTTAACTGTCTAACCCCACAGCACGTGATAGGAGTCGCTTATCTTTCAGTTGTTCCCTACTGGGTGTGCTTCCCCAGCATGGCAAGTACATAAAATCTGGAGGAAAAAATAATAGGTTTCACATCCATTTTACCAGGTTCTAGCCCATTAGCTTAGATGTTTAAGTTCCTCCGAGTCCCATGTTGCCACCTGTAACTGGCAGCTGTATTTCCTAACAAATCGGAGTGTTTTTTGAACAATGAATAAATTGATTTCTATGTAACAAGCACCACAAACTTCCTTCTAATCCGGTCATTAGTCTACATGGTGATTACTGCCCTTTCCTTAATGGCAGTCTATACTTTTTCTTAACAGTGTTATTTCTATCAGGGGTATAGATACCTTGCCGAACCTTTTGAACAAGGGCGTAGTTTACTCCTGGTGAGTATAGAAGCTATCCCTGACCAGAAGTCTCAGCAGTAGATCAAATTGAGATGCTTATGCCCATATCGGGGAGATCAAATGTACAGAGTATTTAAATATGGCCTGGAAAAGGCTCACAAACTTAGGATGCACTCACGGAATCAGAAAAACATAGATATTATGTGGAAGCACAAATCAGATTTTAGTGTAAATGGCTTCTGTTAAAGTCTCTCTATTATATTTGATGTGTAATGCCACCATCAGAACATTGTATGTTTTTGAAGATGTAGAAATGAACTATGACGGTTTTCTTCATCTGGAAATGCTAACAATTAAATTCTTTTGAGAAGGTTTCTCTAGTAAGACGGTTCTCCTCCATACCTGACTTTCATACACACAGGCGTTCCTGGCAGTTTGTTTTAAAGAGACTGCCTGATTGTTGCTCAGAACTCTATATTTTTTAAGGTGGGCCATTTAAAAAGGTAACCAAACCCCCAAATTGCTTGAATTAAATCTTAGAAACAAACTACATGCTGGTATGTGTTAAACATTGAACTACAGAAATTGTAGTTGGCCTCTCACATATCATGACATATTGCTTTAGGATGCCCTATGGAGTGGTTTCATTAGGATTGGTTGCTGTGGGCATTTACTAAACTCAATGAGAATCACAGCTCCTAGCTGGGGTTCAAACCTAGGCTTACTGAGCTCCAAATCCTTCACCTTTAGTGCCACAGAGCAGTAACAGCAAACTCAGCCATAGAAATCAATTAGAGACTGTTTGCAGTAACTTTCAAAGGGGCACTGAATAATTACGATATCACAATATGGAAGGCGGTCTAGGTGTTTAGGGGGCTAGTCTATTACAGATAAAAACTCAACATTTGTAAAATACCCTTCAATCGGAAGCACAGAGGTATTTGAATACATGTTAATTCCATCCCCCACCTCCATACACATCCCTTTACAGTACAGTTTATTGCTTGCGATTGTATCTTATACGCTGTGTCTGTTTTCATTTAAACATCTTACGTCTCCCTGTAGAATAGCAGCTGTATGAGGGCAGGGATTTGCTTCACTCCTGTTGGCTCCCAGTGGCTGTCCTCCCTCGGGCACACAGTACACATTTGATGAAAGCATGAATGAAAGACGGATAGATGAATGAGGACACAGCCTAGTTATATATAAACTACACGCAGACGGGCCTGAATGTTTTAAAAGCCAAAAAACTTCATGACACGAGAGAGATAATAGAATAAAAGTGCCCCTGAGGCGTTCGAGAGCAGATGATGTAAAGATCAACCCTCTCCGCAATTGAACCTACACCCCCCCCCCATTGTAGCTATCAATATTTCCATGCTATAATATGATATTTTAAATGTACCCCTGGTATCATTATGCTAAATGGCACCATTGATTTCTTTGCAATTTAATAGGATGCTTGACTCTGCACAGCTAGGCAAGGCATCCTACTCTGTGGCTTTTCCATCATTATATACAGAAGTATCATGTTCTATGCAGATGCTTCCCTCCTGGGTCCCATGTCTAGAAGATCACTAAAGCCAGCAAACATTTATGCTTCTTTCACACGAGAGGGTCAAGTATACACAACCCTGGGATGACCTCAGTTCAGCTGGGCGGATAGAGTTATCAAGCTGCGATTGATTGAAGGCTAGGTAGACTTTGCAACTTGAACTCTGTCCATCAAAAGGGGAGGTTGAAGTCCTAATACACAGTACCTTATAAAGTAAATTCCTTTGGAAATGGAGCCCTTATAGACATACTTACTTCAATTAAAGTAAAGTTACCGTATCGAGGGTGAACCTTTGATCGAACATGGCTCACAATAGAATGACAGTAGAGGAGGAGAATGTCTCACAGTGACACACAGGTAGGCCATCAAAAGGAATAGATCAGGGCAGTACAATTCCAAGCCAAAAGAATACCAAGGGCGTGGCAACAAAGCCCCAGAAGCTAGGATGAGCCCTGAAAGATTCTCCCTTACAGACTTCAAAGCAAATGTGGTTCTACTGAAATCTTAACTTTGGTCTTCTAGCTTCTAGGATTATGAGTAAATACATTTCTGCATTTTTAATCCCCTCATTCTGTGATATTTCATCTTGATCACCCCATGAAATTGATGTAATAGAAATTGCACCCCATATAGGAGAGAGAAAAACAACCCCGTATTTTAGGATTATGTTCACCCTGCCAGAGAGTAGTGCCAACCATCCAGGAAGTCTTTTTCAATTTGTATGATGATGACATCATGTGGAGACACCATGTGGAGCAGAAAGAATCCCGCCCATTTGATGCTTTTTAGTGAACCCGAACTCCTAAGCTAGCTAAGAAGCCTGTAGTTCCTAGCACTTCCTAGAGGGCACTGCTGGCCAGGCTTCAGGAAGTTCTGATTCAGTGATAAAACTGGGAAAAGGCATCTCTGTCTGTCTCCTCAGGATTCTGATCAGGTTGGTCCAGTGATGCTACTCTCTGAACTGTTGTGCTGAACCAATCAGTCTCCACTGAAGCTCAGAGAGGATTCTAGTCACCCATTGATCCCAAACCAGGAAAATAGCTGCTCTGTTGACCCAGAAGCTTCTGAGTTTGGGAACCATTGGTCCACAGGAAAAAAAAAATAACTAAAACTCCAAGTCATTCTGGCCATCTAATCTTTTACTGCAAACATGCTTACACTGACAGGAAAAAAAAAAAAGAACAGCAAGCATCTTAGTTACTACAGCAAGTTTTAAAAGAAAGGACTGGTTAAGTGGGGGATCTTCCCCTCTCTTTCAGCTTCTCCAAAACTAATCCCCCAGTCAGTAGCAGACCACTTGCTATAGCCATTTTCCCTTTTTGTGCTTCTTTTCCTTCTTGTCCATGGGAGCCCAGAGGCCACTCAGGCCAGAGAAGCAGGTAGGCTCACTTTAGACCTTCACTGCTCCCTCAGCTCCTGCACATCGAATCACTTGTCTCCTTCCCAGCTTTTCAGCAGAACGCTTACTCAGGCTGACTTTCTCCAGCCATCTTCAGTGGATCACACAGGTCTTCCCCCTCCAACCTTCCCTCCCACCTTCTCACTGCTTGGTCTCAGCTCCAAGATCAAGTAGGTACCTCCCTAAGGACCCACAGGCCACTCCTCCCAGCGAAACCAGCAATTAGGGTACCTGCATATCTTCGCCTCTCCCTCCATTCCTCCAAGTTCAGTCACATAGTCTAATCCACAGTAGCAGAACATCCGCTGTGGCTTCTCCTCGCCCTCTGCCCCAATTTCCAGGTGACTAAGCAGATCCTGGTGGAAACCTTGGCTTTCCTTGGTCCTGGAGACCACATAGCCCCTCCCCTGACCTCATTCTTATTTTTAAGCCTCAGCACCCAATACCCAGAAACACATTTTACCTAGAAACCCCAGTGGTTACACTATTAGGATCCCAGAAGAATTTCCTCCCAGGTATTACACACCTGTCACACTCTCCCAGAGAGGGCAACAGAAACTAACACACACACACACACACACACACACACACACACACACACACACACACCCCACACAACAAAGACAAGAGCAGATATCAGCACCTAGAATTACAATCTTCCCAAACCCAGATGCCTGGACGCCAGCATAAAAGCACAATCAATAACAGTCAGGACAATATGTCTCCACTAGAGCCCAGCAGCCCTTACACAGCAGGCCCAGAGCATTGCAGCATACCTGAAGCACAAGAAATAGACCTTAAAATAGCCTCCATGAATATAATAGAGGTCCCTAAAGAGGAAATGCATAAATCCCTTAAAGATATCTATGAAAACAGAAGCGAACAGGAGAAATGAACAGAACTATTCAAAACCTGAAAGTAGAAACAGAGTCAATAAAGAAAACCCAAACTGAGGGAAATCTAGAAATAACAAAGGATTGGAAATGAAACCAGGGAAATGACACCTTTCTCAATTGTCTCAACTAATCTAAAAGATTTTGGGTAGCAGACCCAAGCAAGTGAAAGTCCTATATAATAAAAACTTCAATACATTGAGGAAGATACCAGAATATGGAAAGATCTGCTGTCTATATGGTTTGGTAAGATTAACACTATAAAGATGGCCACCCAATCAGAGGCTTTATGTAGATTTAATTAATTCCAATCAAAATTCCAACCCAATTCTTCACAGACCTTGAAAAGACAATTTTTAGCTGCATATGGAAACATAAAAAAAAAAAAGAACGAGATAGTTAAAACAATCCTGAATCATAAAAAAGCTTCAGGAAGTATAACCATTCCCAATTTCAAGTTGTATTCAGAGCTCTAATAATAAAAACAACATGGTATTGGTATACACAAAAAGACATCACGGTGAAATCAAATTGAAGACACGAACATGAATCTAAACACCTATGAATACCCACATTTTAATAAAGAAGCCAGAAACGCGGGTCTTTTTTTTTCTTTTTACAAAAACATTATTTTCAACAAATGGTGCTGGTCAAACTTGAATGGCTACACGTAGAAAAGTCCAAACAGATCCATACTTAATACCCTGAACAAAAAAGTTCCTAACTTAGCAAAGATCTCATCTTAAGACCAGATAAACTGGGGGTTGGAGAGATGTCTCAGAGGTTAAGCTGCTGTTCCAGAGTCCCGAGTTCAACTCCCAGCACTCACAAGGTGGCTTATAATCATATATAATGAGGTCTGGTGCTCTCTTTTGCCCATGCAGGCATACATGCATACAGAACATTGTATACACAACAAATATATCTTTAAAAATGTTAAAAAAATAAAAAGACCACATTTACTGAACCTGATAGAGAGAACTTGGGGAATAGCCTTGAACTCATAGACATCAGAAAATATTTCTCAACAGAACACTGTTAGCATAGGTGCTATGCTCAACAATGAATAAATAGAGCTTCAACTGAAAAGAATCTGCATGGCAAAGGACAGTGTCATTCAGACACCATAGCAGCCTATAAAATGTGAAAAGATTCTTTTTACCAACTACACATCCATTGAGGGCTAGTATCAAAAATATAAATAACTAAATAAAATAAATTCAAGGACACAAATAATCCAATTTATAAAGGGGGTACACATATAAACATGGAATATTCAAAAGAGGAAACTTGAATGGCTGAGAAACACGTAAAAAATGGTCAACATCCTTAGCCATTAGGGAAATGAAAATCAAAACTGCTTTGAGATTTCTTCTTACAGAATGGCTTCTTCATTCTTCTGTCAGAATGGCTATGATCAATAGATCAATAACACAAGGGACAGCTCGTGCTGGTGAGGATGTAGAATAAGGGGGATACTCATTCTTCCATTGGAGTAGGAGTATCGACTTGTATGACCTACTAAAATCACTGTAGTGGTTCCTCAGATGGGATTCAATCTAATTCAAAATCCAGCCACACTAGTCCTGGGCATATACCCAAAAAGTGCATTACCCTGTCACAGAGACACTTGCTCAACCACATTCATTACTGCTCTATTCATAATATCTAGAAATTGGAAACAACCTGCATGTAAATGGATAAAAAATTATGGCACATTTGTATAGTGGAGTATTACTCAGACATGACAAAATAATTGTGAAATTTACAAGTAAATAGGTGAACATAGAAGAAAAAAAATCACTCTGAGTGGCGTATCCAAGACCTAGAAAAACAAATGTGGTATGTATTTGCTAATGTGTAGATGTTAGATATTACGTTAATGAAAACCAAGCTGCAATTCACAGAGTCACAGAGGTTAGGTATAGAGTAAAGGAATAGGGAGGAAGGATATATCTTATTGGGAAGGAAAATAGAAGTGTTATGGATGGGTGTTGGGGGCTGGGACAAGAGGATTAAGTGAGGGAGAAGAAAAGGAGTAGGGAACAAGGGAGGAATACATGGAAAACAGCTTAAAATCAAGGGTCATTTGAGGGGTAATATGGAGACCTAATAGAGTAGAGGCTTCCTAAAACAACATATACATATTGGGGCCATCTTAATGGACTCTCCCAGTAATGGAGACAGAGCCATAACTGGGCATCTCTTGTCACCAAATGAAGCTTCCAATGCTGCTTTGATTTTTCTTACATCTAATTGAATTGATGGCCAAAGGCGTTTCGTGGAACTCCCCAAGGAACACAAGATGTTGTCAAGACATTTTTGTAGGTTGCTTTCTACAAGCTGATGCCAAAGCCCCGCCGCTGAAGAGAGCCGAGGTGGTGCCTACAATAGAGCCTTCACTTCTGCACTGTAGTGTCTTGGGTATAGCAAGGTACTCTGCCTGTTACCAACAGAGAAACGGAAACGTCAAGCCAGCCACGAACGTTTTGATTTAAAATGATGTTTGGCTTGAAATACATTCTAGGGCAGTGGTAGCACAAAGCTTATGGGAACAATCAATGACTGTCTGATTAGCCTCAGGCTCCCTTCACACGATGGAATCCTCACCAGATTCCACTTGGTCACTTCTTGAGTGACCAAGAACCTGAGACTAGATAACACAGGGACCCAGGGGAAAAACGCTACCATCCTAAACCCAAAACCAAAAAACCAAAAAACAAAACAAACAACCAACTAAAAAACCCCAAAACAATCGAATATACAAGCAGAAACCCAGAGCAATAAAATGCTATGCTCATAGATCAGTGCGTTTCCTCAGCCATCATCAAAGAAGCTTCCTGGGAACATGTACAGATGCCCACAGCTAGACATTATGTAGAGAGTGAGAGAACTTGGAGCACTGAACCCTGAAAGAGATGCATTCCACAGGGAGAAGAAACGGAAATTGTGTAAAAGACAAAGGGGGAGGAGGAGACCAAGAAAACAAGGTCCTCTAAATCAACCTGATTGAAGCTTGTATGAATGCACAAATACTGAGACAGCATGCAAAGGGCCTACAGGGGTGTGTACCAGAACCTCTCTGCATGTATATTATGACTTCCGGTTAAGTGCTTTTATGCTATTTCTGAGTGTACAAACAAATATGTTTCCAATTCTTGTGCTATCTCTTGGACTTTTTACCTTCTGTGTTCAATTCCAATGTGTTAGTTTTTCTTTTATCATATTATTATTCTATACTATATGTCATATCATACGATGTCAAATCCTATTGTTATCCCTTAGAAGGCTGTTTGTTTTCTAATGAGATACAGAAAAGATCTGGGTAGGAGGGGAAGTGGGAAGGAACTAGGAGGAATAGACAGAGGGAAAGTCTACTCAAGATATATATATATATATATATATATATATATATGAAAAAATCTATTCGCAATAAAAGAAAAAATGCTATGCATTCAAAAAAGGGGGAAAGAAGTCAAAAGAAGAGAAAGAAAGCGTTTACTGTGGCTCACCTATCATGGTAGAGAATTCAAGACAAGCAAAGAATCCTGAATCAGGAAAAAAAGAACAATACATTGTTTTGCTCAGTTTTTTAAAAATCTCCTTTAGATTCAGTCTAGGACCCAAGCCCACAGGAAGAGAATGGACAACCATTAGTATGAGTCTTCCTCCTTATGTAACTGTATCAAGGTTATACCAGCTGGGCATACCTAAGGGCTAACCTACTCTACATGGTCCCATAGAAATACGCTCATAGTCTACTCTTCTGGGTGATTCTGAACCCTGTCAAGTTGTCCATTACTACAGACAAGCACAGAGGGGGGAAAATGTAAAGTCCATGATATTGTCACCTAGGCTTTTCTGTCTTTAGAAACAAGTGATATTATAGTACAACCAAACCATGTTCCCATTTGACAATGGCCCCAAGATCTTTCTTAAACTTCCATGTGTCTAGCAATCATTTGGAAAGTACAATAACATTTAAAGCCAGTCAGAAGCACTAAGGGACTGGCCAGCGAGTCAGCTGGATTTCCTCTTCTAACAGCCCTATTCTTGGTGATTCTACAGATCAAACGCACCAAGTGAAGTTCCGACAGCAAACCCGGGGAGAGATCATGGTTAGACGGCCCTGTGCTCCAGTGCAGAGATGCTCTAAACCAGGTGCAGGCATCATCCACCTGAGTAGCAGCATCCTTTCTCTTCAATACACAGAACCTTTCCTGGCATCCTTTCTTTGTAGCTATAATCAATTTCTCACTTCTTCCTTATAGGGACTTCTCCAACACGGTGGGAATTCCCATGCCCTGGTGAGAGAGTTAAGGAATGCTAGCTTGCCCCATGGATTGGCAGCACACCCTCCCATCTGCTTCAAGGTCAGTATCCACCTACGGCTTCCCTAAATACAATTTGCCTACATCCCTGGCTAGTTCCAGGCTGAGTGGGCATAACTGAACATGTGCAGTGGCCAGTGACTAACATACATTTCAGGACACCAGCTTTCCTGTCCTCCCCCACAAGCATCACCCAGCACAAGTACTACTCACAGTTCAGGAAATGTGGTCACACACTCCTGTGACTCGGATGCCATTACTCCTGACTTACGTTTCAGGCATGCAAAATCAATAGCCTTTAAAAATATTTCCCTAACGCACATTGTTTCAGAGAAAAATATATTAATTCTGCTGGCAGCCATCAGAGGAATTAAATAGGGGAACATTAGGTCTTCCATTAAAGCCTTATTTTCAATCTCTCTAATACTTTGCAGTGTTTGTTTCCCAAGAACCTATAATACAATTTGAAGTATGACCAAATTTCGATGTGGATATACAGATTCTCTGAGCCAAGTCTACTATTTACATCACTGAGGTTTGGTGTGGTGTGGTGTGGGTGTGTGTGTGTGTGTGTGTGTGTGTGTGTGTGTGTGGTGTGGGTCAGTGTGTTTGTGTGTGTACATGCTGCTTTTAGGTTTTTATTAAACTCCATGTTTCTCTTAAACGGGGAATTTATTTTAGCTTAGGGAGGAAAATTTGAAGTTTACAATGTGCTCCAACTTACTCACTGAAGAATACCTCGCCCTCTAATTGTTTTTAACTTATAAGAAATAAGCTCCCTGTGGGATTTAATGAGTTGCCCACCATTGACTCCACAGGATACAGTCAACAAATTTAATATGTATATACTTAATGATAGATCTGACAGCTGTGAATTGTAAATACAAATTTGGTATAACAGAGATTTTTTTTATAAGAGAAAAGAAGAATAACATTTTTGGAATAATTTTCCCTGACTACTTACTTCTCATTTTATTATGAGGTGTGTGTTTTGGGGCATTTGGGGACAAGACGGAGATGAAGTATGATACTAAAAGGAAAAAAAATTCTCTATTGAGATGGTTTTAGTTTAGTATCATTGTTCTTGTTGACCATCTAATTCATGAAATGTGTAGAAACTACTACTCTTCCCCGTTGGAAGCCTCTCAGTCCTCCACCTGGAAAACTCTGGGAGGAGGGGGAAAGGGGGAATTACACACACACACACACACACACACACACACACACACACACACACACACACACACACACAGAAAGTTATTTTTGTTTTGCCTCTAGGGAAAGAGAAGACCAGCAACACAGTGAGTCAGGCATCAGGTTATAGACTTTCTGTGAGTAATTTGTTTCATTACTGAAGACCTCAGTTTGGATAGATCTATGAAAAGATTCATAATTCCTCAATAATCAATGGAAACTACGAAACATCAGGGAACTGCCCAGAGTCACACAGGCAACAAATAAAGGAATGGACCAGTTGACTCTAACAGCTACCCTGCTGTGTGAAGATATTTCACTTCCTTTGAGGAACGGCCATGCCTTTCCCATAAAGGACCACTGTAGGCAATGAGGAACATAGGCTCTCTGTGAGCTCTGCTCAGCTCTGCCATTGGATCATGAGTGCAGCCTCGCAAAGAACTTGAACAAATGACCTGGGCCGGATGCAAATGGAACTTAACATTTCCTTGGACAATAAAACCAGAATTTAACTGAATTTTCATGGGCCGTATTAATTATCCTACCTGACCACTTAAGAATGAAAATAATGTTCGTAGTCTCTTGCTAGACAACAACAGCATGCGTGGCCACATGAGAAAGCACATGCTCTGGAAGTGCTGACTTGGGAAGCACTGTTGTTAATTCCTCAGGTGCCTGGAGGTCACGAGGTAACTTTCTGAGCAAACAGCCCTGGGAAATGTCCCACGATGCCTAAAGCGGAGCATGTTTTTGCCTACGATCTGGGGACCCAACTGAACAGGTGGCTTTACCCAGAGTCATCTCTGCAACTTCGCATCCCTTGCTGTCTTTTGTTCTGGAGACCAAATTTCCTCCATTGCTGTAATTTAATCTTTCTTTTTTTTCCCAAAGGAAAAAAAAAAATAAAAGTTGTATCACTTAAAGTTACTGTACCTTAACAAATGCACCGGAAGTAGCAGTTCTTTTGCATGGATGGAAGCTCAAAGCCGCAGCAGCTCCCATGAGCGATTAATCTTCTAACACTAATTAGATATTTGCTAATTAGCGTCTGATGTGTGAAATGAAAAAAACATTTTGAGGCTGAAATGAATAGGGTCTAGAAAGATAGGGCTATATTCCAGTTCCCCCCTTTTCCATATTATTATCATATTTCATACATATTAATAAGATCACATGATGCCAGCCGCTCTATAAAATTATCTCTCTGAATGAAGGCCTTTGTTCGCCATAATAGGGATGTGTCAATATTTTGCATATGGAAGAAAGCGCTCGATGAAGGAAAACATTTTTCCCTTCAATGTTAAAGAGATGTCATGTTTCACGAGTCACTTTTAGGGTTGATCATCCAGTCCTACTTTTTAAACTTGGGCCTCTTAGTCCCATAAAAATGGGAAGAAAACCTTTTTTCAAACCACTGCCCTCCTCCTTCCATACACTTTAATCTTGCCTTGGTTTAAAGAAACCTTAACTGAAAAATATTTTAAACCTGGGTTTTTGTGCTAGGGAAAAGTAAGAGTCCTTGTAGAATGGTCGATATCAATGAGATACGTATAAAAGAGACATTTGATTTTCATTAATCATGTGCACAAGGACAAGCCTAAAAATACCTCTATATGCCACGCTTAAAAAAAACACAGGTACAGGGAACTAGATAGAGATTTCAGTGCGTAAGACTCACATTCAGGCTATAATATTCAAGTCATAAATATTAAGTCATGCTGTATTCTCAAAATGTAACATTTTGATTTGGAATATCGCTCAAATGAAAGTCTATATTAAACATCCCTGGTTCTCAAAAGAGGAGATCTATAATAATAAACTATTTCAGTCAGTGTGAGATTTATTTTTTTTTCAAAAAAGCGACTCACCTGTGAATGCTGGTCATATCACAAATTATATCTAATTACAGCATTGATATAGTAATTTGCAATGATAGCTAAGCTCAAGTTGACAAAGGTGACATTGGAACATAATGACGACGAGATTATCATTCTCTTCGGCTGACATTTTGTGATTATTATAAATGCTGATCGAGATTATTAACACCACAATGAAAGGAAAGCCCCAAAATCTACAGGAAAGAGATCACAGTGCGATGAACAGAGTCAGAGCTGAACTCCCATTTTCTCTCTTGCGTCGGTATGATTTTTTTCTTCTAGGACAAAATGAGGCGCACGCCTTAGTCCCAGAGACTCGTGGAAACTGCAGTTGACAGACAAACAAGACTCTCAGCTTTTCAAAGCTGGAAACAGAGGATAAGGTCGTCGATGCCAATTTATCCATTTGCACAGGGGATTGTTTTCCGATGGGCGTTGAGGTTGAGGTCAGCTCCCCTGTGCAATGCCCCACGCGCTATCTGTTTTGGGGCTGCTGGGATGCTCAGCTCGAAATCCGTGGGGTTCCCAAAGCCCTCCTCACTGCTCTAGACACCAAGCAAATGGGAGTAGTCTGGCAGACGTCCCCGTTTCACTTATCGTTAAATGAGAATAAAACCAGACAAGCTTTTAATTACCAACAACGGAGAAATGAGTCAAGGGGAATCATACTCAATCAAGACATCACCAGTCAATCCAGCAGGCTGCCTGGCTAAACTTGGGAAATGAACCATCTTCTCTACTTTGCTCAGATGAGATTATTTAAATAGTATCAGGTTCAAAGTATCTGATGAGACTTGTAACTCCAGCTGAATTCGGAATCTAATTTCAAACGGTGACACTAAGTATGTCTCAATTATTTGGAATCGCCTTCTCGACTACACATATAATTTTAAATTTGGTTTTCATCAATCCGTGGGGTTTGGGGTCTTAAATTATCATCATTGATTTATAGATACTCACCTGGAAGCAGTTTGAAAAAAAAAGAAGTCTCTGGGTAGGTCAGGCGCAATTGTCCCATTTTGTCAATGCAGCAAGATATGAAGTGACAGGTTTGGACTATAATTTCTGCCACCTAATTGGAAGTTTTTCATTATCCTACACTGTCCCACATTCAGAAATATTTGAAAAGATTCCTTCATTCCTTAAAGTGGAAGGTGGCTGCTTGTTTTACAGTTCAGTCGAGTATCATGGCTTTGTGGTCGGTCCCTTTTGTCTTCAGGGCATGTACTGAAGGGGTATGTTACGATGGGGATGGGAACAACCCGGTGTCCTCAATATCTGATTCTTTAATAAAGCCTTAATTTCATTTGCGATTTTGATCCCTCCATTCTCAAAAGTACTGATACATACATAGGACCTAATGTTACCTTTTCCCCCCAGAAGAAACCATAACTTTATTCTCTGCAATATACACAGTTAATATAAGAAGTAGAAAATCATACTCTTGTTCTGCACATGCGACACTCTTTTCAAGCAGTGTTGGGGTTTTCTTGAAGTCTCAGTACCACTTTGTTGGCTTTATCATATTTTCCCTCAGCTTCTAATTTCTCTGAGGCTCGGACACTCACTTAACCTTTTTTTTTTTTTTTTTTTTGAGGTACAGAAGAGGAGAAGGCCAACTTTTATACTGACTGTGCTTGAGCCATCAAGTGGCTTGACTATCATTTGACCAGATGTTCTAGACTCCTAGTGCTCGAGACTCTAAGCAATGGATTTGGTTGTCCTCACTGGGGCTCTGTGGATAGACACAACCAGAGAAGGGGGCCGCAAAGTTGTTTGAGCTTCTAGTTTTACACACTGTAGATGCTTGTAAATTAAAAACAAGAGAGATATATTTAGGGACGGGGTGATTTCACTTAATGTAAAGCTGTACAATATGCTGCTGCTTTCAAAACCTAGAAGAAAGAAGGAATCACACACTAGGAGGAAAAGAATTAACCTAAACTCAGAGAAAAAAATGTTAGATTAAAGGATCTTGTTTTGGTCTTCACATGTTCTACAGAAGATAGAGATGACATTAGGGAGAGGGATTCAAGGGGCAACAGACAAACAAATGTAAGGTAATAGGAAGGAAGTAGAAATAGCCTCAGTCAACTAGAGTTAATCACACACTAGCACAGCCATCCTTTATTGGAGACATCTTCCATTCTGTACACCAAAGTAGTCATGAAAAAAAAAAGATTCTGTTGTGTGACTCTACCATTCGAATACCCTTCCTCTATTTCTCACTGAAAGTTAGTAAATTTCAGTTTGCTTTCTTGACATATAACAGAGTGATCTCAGATAACCACAAGGTAAATTAAAAATTCAGATAAACAGTCAATAATTTGTGGGGACATACTTACACTAAAAAGAAACCAGACCAAACCAAACAAAAACTAAAACAACAACAGTGATGACAACAACAACAAAAAACAAAACAGAAAAAACCCCCAACTTGATGTTTATATGAAAATCAAATGTAGCTGGGCACCCTGCATTTTACTTGCTAAACCTATGAATCCAATCACCTCTCTAACCTGGCTCTAATCTCCTTTCGATGTTTCATGTTTATGAGTTTCTCCGAAGTGGTTTTCTGGTTCTTTGAAACATAGAAGGAGTCATTTCCTTGTACCCGTACCTGGCTCACCATGCCACTCTTCCCTGGAATACTTCTCTTACTTTTCTCTCCCTACTCAGCCAAATACGACCCTACAGTCCAGCAAAGAGTGGTCTTAGTCCCTGAGAACTTACTGCTTTGCGACATCTTCACTATTCTCATCTGACACTTGACAAATAACCATTACTTTTTTTTTCTCCAAACATTTTGACAGCAGTGGCAGAGTGGCATCTTTAGGTTATCTAGCAATTATCCCTGCTTGCCCACTCAGTCATGCTCCATAGATGCCTTCTAGACATACCTGTTGATCTTCAAGGCATGTCTCTTCCAGCCTCCGGGTGGTTCGTTCCTTGTCTGAGACCATCCGTGTAGCAAGTGAGAGGGCCAGAGTTTGAAAATGTGTTAAGTACCACTTTAAAGGTGATCTGTGGTGGCACATGCCTGTAACCCCAGCATTTGGAGGTAGAAAATCGGTAGTTCAGGGCTAGTCTTAAACACGCAGTGAGTTTGAAACTAGAGTGAGCTATGTGAGATCTTGTTTCAAAAAACAAACTTGAACAACACCCCAAACACAAGCCGATTAGCCAACCACTGCTATCAAAAAAAAAAAAAAAAAAGACAATCTGTATTCCAATGCTATACTGTTGATTCTTTTCAATTTCCTACCAGTGTGTATGAGACATGAGCTCTTCCTTCCATTTTCTCGTGCTCCACTCCACCTTTGCTGACCAAGAGTCACTACCTGTCCAGCATCTGCTTCATGCACTGATCTTGAGCTTATCAGAGATACCTTCCTAAGACTTTGAACCCAGACCCTCCAAGTTCATCAATGACTATCTGTTAAGTATATTTTTATTAAGTTCTCAATTCCCTGATTCTAACCTTTCATTTTCACTTAGTCTAGACCTTTCCCCCCAAGCAATAGCTTTAATATTTCCAGTTTTGTACTTGCTGGTATTTCCCCCTAGAACTATCTACTTTTATGTTCAATATTTACAGTCCTTCAAACTATTAACCACAGGATACAATTCCACAATTAGCTTTTCCTAATTCTCTTCAGAAATCACTAGATTTTAGGTATGGGGGAAGACCTTAGAGTTGATCATGAGTAATGTTGCCACACATTCATTTTATTGAATATGTATCCTATCTTCCTACTGGATAGTCTCCGAAAGCTAAAGAGACAGCTACGTATCATATAATCTAGACTAGATTATCTACTATTTTGTAGGAGACTTTATACATGTGTATAAATGTATCAGTGTGTGTGTGTGTGTGTGAGTATGAGTGTGTCTGTGTCTGTGTAATACAACTTTGGTTGCCCCAATATGACATGGAACAACTTTCCTGGTCCAACACTCCTACCTAAGTCAGTTGACATTTTAAATATTCAGTCTCTCATCTTAAAAGTAGGAAAATATTAGCCCTCACCTCATGGCATCACCACAAGATGGCGTGGAACCATACAGATCACCCTAGGCGGTTTCCTAGCTGTGTTTGAAGAAAATTTAAAAGTAAAAGTGATCTTCATACACCCAATGACACTGCACTGGAGAAAATTGGTTATCCCTTTGCTAGCAGATATCAATTTCAAATAGTTTGTTGATTAGGGGTGGGACCCTGTATCTACTCCCTACTCCCAGTGTCATGACCTCATCTGTCTTGAACCCAGGCAGGTCTTTTCTATGTTTCCAGGGTCTCTGTGAGTTTCTATGTGTGTAAGATCTGTGGATATGTGAGAAACACTCTTTCTCTACTATTCAGGATCTAACATTAATTTATAGTATAAGTGAGCTTGTGTGTTGTGTAGTAAGGTTTGTTGATGTTCAAGTGCAAAGAGAAACATGAGTTCTAACGGCTACTCGCAAGACAACTTACTGTTCACTATTTATTGTAAGAAAGAGAAAACAAATCCAGTGATGTTGAAACATAGTTTACTAACAAACAAGAATCCTACTTTCTTGAGCAATCATAAAATTAAACTCATACAGGCAGGGAAAAGGAAAAAGGTGGTCATGGCTGGGAAGGTGAGGAGGGATGGTCAAACATTACAGCCTTTCAGTTAATATCGCTAAGTTCTGAAAATCTATTGTACAGCATGGTGACTGTGGTAAATAAGATATAATATATTTTAATATCGTTCAGTGGATCTAACACACACACACACACACACAGACACACACACACACACACAAATTAATGCATATGCCAGTTAGATTTGAGCCATTTCACAGGATTCACACATCTTGAAATACCATATTGCATACTGTAAATACATCTGATTTTTATTTGTTAATTATATGTTAATAAAGCTGAGGGAATAAAATAAAAAGCAATAAAATAAATTGATCGTATATTTACATGCATAAAATTAAAGAATTAGAGACTGTGGCTCTTAGAAACAACTTTAAGAAAGACTCTCGTCATCTTACCTAAGGATAAGGATGTGTGATCATGAAGAGATATACAAAATCTCTCTCTCTCTCTCTCTCTCTCTCTCTCTCTCTCTCTCTCTCTGTATCTAACACACACACACACACACACACACACACACACACACACACACACACACACACACAGGCTCCTGTTTCTGCAGTGCAGAGGATGGAACCTGGGACTTCACCCACACTATGCAAGCGCTCTACCAATGAGTTCTAACTGAACCTGATATATATTCTTGTAGAGAAAGTAACAGCCATCCAGAACTCTCTGAGAAGGAAAGGGGAAAAGAAGAAGTATATAATCCCCTCAGAAATATAGGAAGCCACTGTCTCAGTCGCTTCGAATGTTTAACAAGATTTGTACACAGAATATTAGATGTCCTGTGATGCCCTGGTGTCATTTATTTGAAGGCAGTAAGTGAAACCTCTTTAGGCGCCTGTGCAGCTCACAGTCATGGACTTGTATATTGCTGTTTCCCTCTCGCTCGATCTGTGTACCCTCTTCAGTCTCCTCCACTCCGACGGAGGAGTTAATGCAGTTAGATTGCTCGTGGGCTTCTAGCGGGACCACTTCAAATGATATTACTTCCATTTGCGACGTGCATCACCAGCGGCGCTCACATTTGAAGGGAACAGTAAACAGACATCTAAGTCGGCTTGCTGGAAGAGAAGCCCCGCTTCCCACTGAAAAGGAAGCCAGCGACAGGGCTATGAATTTGTCAATTTTGTACGTAAACAGCGCAGCTGCATCACTCTGGACCACACCTGATTGAGACTCTGGAGAGGCCCGAGATTGCTGTGAGCTCGCAGGATGTAGAGGGACCTCCTTCAAGGATCAGAAGTCAATTTTGACGGTAAGGGATCGATGTAGTGAGACTGAATGCTTTAATCAGGGCTTTCTGCTGATAACTATCATTTCTCGAGGAATTCCACTCTGTGCCAAAAAGAAGGACCAGGCAAGGATCTACCACATAGAGGTCCTCGAAGATTAAATGACACTGTGGCTAAAGAGAGAGAACTAAAGAAAGGAAGCTTGCTTTTTTAGTCACACAACTCATAGTTTTATATTATTAGCAGGCAACTTTTGGGCAGTCCTTCCCAGCTAATAAGCAATTGTTTCCCAATCTCTATAAGCAACTTGTTTATAAAAGAAAATTCTAGTCTGCCTCGGACATGAAACACAAAGCAGACAGTTAAAGAAATGGCATGCATTGTGCTAATGTAGAATTCTCTAGAATGGTCCCAGATTTCTGAGTTGCTCTGTGTAAACTCAGTGTGGACTGCAACATGGAGGCTAGCCATCAAGTTGAATGAGGATCCTTGCTTGGGACACATTCAGCATTATACACTGCAGAGGGGCATGGTAATAACCTAGGGACATATACTTTTTTCTTTTAATAAAAAATTATACATATATACGTGTGTATGTACACATACATACATATATACACCAACACACACACACACACACACACACACACACACACTGTAGTTTGAATGGAAATGCACCCTCATAGGCTCACAGGGAGTGACACTATCTGAAAGGATTAAAACATGTGACTTCATTGGAGTCGATGTGGCCTTCTTGATGGAAGCGGGTCACTGGAGGGAGGCTTTGAGATTTCAGAATCTACTGTCTCTCTTTCTCGGATCCAGATACACAACTCTCAAGCTACCACACCTCTGAGCTGCAAGCCAGCCCTGACTCCATGCTTCCCTTTATAAGAAGACATGGTGGCTCAGGATACTAACTAAGGGGACCATATTTTAATTGACTTGCTCTCGGAGGAGTAGCTATGCTTTCTTCATTTCACCATCTTGGTTTGGGATCTTCAGAGACCCTGCAAGGGCTGGGGCAGCATTTGTCAAGCTCTTCACTACCAGCTCAAGAGGCACATTCAAGTTTGAAAGAATGAAGACACAATGTTATAGGATTTGGGAACTTTTGGAGATAGAGAGAAAGTGAGAAAGAGGTGTGTGTGTGTGTGTGTGTGTGTGTGTGTGTGTGTGTGTGTTAGTGTGTGTGTGTGAGTGTGCACACATGTGTGCGGACATGTTCACACATAGGGATTCACATTGGCTTGGTGCACACCTATGTGTACCTTTGTTTGTGGGTTCACAGGACCATGCATGTGGGTGAGATACAATGGCCAAAGGAGAAAACCTATTACTCTCCAACTGACTGCTTGAAAGAGGTCACTCACCAAAACTGGAGCCCACTGATTTTGGGTCTTTTGCCTAGACTGGCAGCCAGCATACTTCTGCATCCTCTTTTCTCTATCCGTTGACAGCACTGGGATCCAGGAGTGCGTAGCTTTCTCTGCTGGTGCTGAAGTTCTTAACCCACATCCTCAAGCTTGCACAACAAGCGCTGTTACTCCCCGGCCCATCTTCCAGCCCCACAATTTAAAAACACGGTGACTATACTTCTACACATCCCATCACACATATACACATCCCATTACACATAGCTCATCGGCAGAAACCAATGGCTTACTTGCGTGTACACATAAAGGTACCATTTTCAAGATACATGGGCTCTCATCCAATCACCCTTTACCTCAGCTCTGCCCCTTCCATTGACTCCGTGTAAGATACAATCCGGGCTTCTCTAGGGGATGAAGGCGTCTTTTATATTCAGAAAGTGAACCTATTAAGTTGCAATCTAGAAGGGATGAAGCTAAGCCAAGAAGGTCAGGGACTCAGACCTCTGTACAGCAATATTGCTTGTGATTAAGGCTCCTCAAGTAACCCTGAAGACTATGCCTCCTTCCCCTTCTATGTAAGTAGGAAAAGAGTCACAGGAGACTGTCTCACCAGGCAGTGGGCCTGCCACTGACTAGAAAATGCCTGCTGTCTTATTGGCATTGTCTCAACCTAAGGCTCTAACTTAAAGAACTGGAAAATATATCATTCATTAACTCACTCAGAAACCAAGAGCTGGAATATATAATATAATATAATATGAAGGAAGAAGATGTTACCAGATGAGAGGAGAGTAGCCTAGTGTGAACAGATTAATGGTCATTGTCACCTTTAGACACATTTCTAAAGGGGACTATAAGAGAAAGCTTTCTTTTTATGATGAATTTTTGTAATTATATTATAACCACATCATTTGCCCTTCCTCACCACTCTCCATTCCATCCTCTGTACCCCATTGCTCTCTCAAAATTATGTCTTTTAATTTTTGCACACACACACACATATATATATATATGCAAACATGTATATAACATATATATATTCTTAAATAAGTAAACACATCTTGTTCAGTCTATACAATGTTGTACCTATCTACACACACACACACACGCACACAAACATACACATATACATACAGACACACACACATGCACACATACATGCATACACACATATATGTATGCAAACATGTATATAACATATATATTCTTAAATAAGTAAACACATCTTGTTCAGTCTAAACAATGTTGTAACTATCTATACACACACACACACATGCACACAAACATACACACATACATACAGACACACACACATGCACACATACATACAGACACACACACATGCACACATACATACAGACACACACATACACACACATACACACAAACATGCACACACATATATAAAATTTCTTTAAAAATACTTCTATTGCCACTCTCCAAATAAATAAGTAAATTTTAAATAAATTAAAATTTTAGAAAAATAATAAAGAATTAAAAAAGTCCTTAACACAGTTCTCAGTCACAAAAGATCGTCAACAGGTAGCTAGAGTGTTCTTAATCCACTCATAGTCAGGAGAGGCAACCATGTGGTGAGCTTTAGAGAATCCATTCCATGATTTGAACAAAGATCGACTGCAGATAATGTCAGTAGTGGTCTACAAAGAGAGTCTTTATTGTGCCTTGGATATTAAGTACTGTACTGATGGGTTCCGAGAACAAAAATGAGGAATAGTAAACAATTTCCTTCACTTCCAGAGATGAACAGACAGGGCCCTGTAAATCCTAACTTAGAATATGGCAGATAAAATGGTGAGAAGGCTACACGGTTGACATTATTTAATGGTACATACAAGTTTGTAAAGCAGTAGCTATTATACATCACGTCTGAAGAGGAAATCACCCAGACCTAGACTAAGAAATGCAGGTAAGCTGACACAGTGAGCAAAGAACAATGAGATTCCAGTGTGCCCTAGGCTTTATTCGTGGCCCCACGTTTCGTCCTCAGCTCTCTTTCCCACCTGGCAGCAAAGGGTAGAATATTTAGCCAGATACGTCCCTCCCATCGCTGGCTCAGGAGATCCTGGGAGGGGATGGCCTTTCTTATCTAAGATGAATACATTTCCTGTTACAACACACAGCTGTCATCCCGCGTCACTCAGGATTGTTCCCTAATTCGCAGCCCTCCAAATTGTCAAGCTTCCACTGGACACTTTAATTACTGAAATTTATCTTTAAAAAGAGGCAATATAAAAGTTGTCAGAGGAGCGACTTTATACAGTGATCAAAGCAAAATGCTGAAGGCCCTGGAAGGGCTTATTAAAAGCATTTAATGGAGTCGAGCTCACACTTTTTATGCCCCTCTCCCCACCCAGCTCCCCTACAAAGGAAGATAAGATTTGTCCAGATGGTTTAGGAAAGGTATACAGCGTCTTGTTGTAGCAGATATTTGAACAGAATAGAAGACAGACTCTTGACCCTCACCCTACCCCCAGCATATCAAGGATCAATTTTATATTCCCCTTTCTCCACAGACGAAGGGCTGCTAGAAAGATACTGTCTTAGTTAGGATTTCTACTGGGGCAACAAAACACTATGACCAAAAAGAAAGATGGGGAGGAAAGGGTTTATTGACCGTACAGTTCCATGTCTCTGTTCATCATCGAAAGAAGTTAGGACAGGAATTCAAACAGGATAGGGAGATTTTACTTTTGTTCTGGAATGTATGACATATTGTAGGTTTCATAATGATATAACATGCATCCCCAGGAATCTGTGGTAAAACTTTACAGCAAAAGTAATATTTTTCTCTACTTAAAAAGATCTATTAGTCGGATCGTTACCCTAGACATGTGTTGCGTGACAATGCATACCTGTGAAGATGTGGCCGTGTGTAGGCAAAGGCAGAGTGTAGCCAGGTACTAGAAACACAGGGAGAAGAAAAAAAACCTAACCTTTTGGGAATAAAGATACAGAAAGGCAACCTTTGGGGGAAAGTATATTGGTATTTATAAAACTAGTCCTGTAAAAAGATCTATAAAAACAAAAATGCTGACTGAAATTTAATCACAAGGTCCCAACAGGCTTCAGGAAGGAACCTGGGTGGTGCTTCCAAAGTTACAATTGTCTTTTCTGTTTCTGATTACATAAGTAGTGACGCGGGTTACGAAACATGCAAACTGAAGGAGAACTATGTATTCTTACTAACCAACTGTTAGCAATTGTTCAGAATAGTCTGTCTCTTTTCTCTGGCTATGTTTATATTTGCAGATGTATATATCTTTTTTTTCATAGACAGTAAGATCTTTTTACAATGGCGACCGACTGCATGCATTCGGATTTTATGTAATTATCTCAGTCATAAATTCACATTTCTTGCTATGTATTCATTGTTATTTTTAATATCTAGACTATTGCAATAAATACTTTATGTTGTTCAAAGAACTAGTCACTACCATGTCAATGCTTACACCTGTTCATGGTTTGTGTGTGTGTGTGTGTGTGTGTGTGTGTGTGTGTGTGTGTGTGCGTGTTTAAGACTAAGGATATATTTCTTCCTCCCTCAGGCAGACTGCTCTCCCGATGTTAAGTGGTTTGACCATTGGCAAGCAGGCTCTCTTCTGAGTAAGCATAAGGACACAATCTCTCCCAAAAGGTGTTTTCTGATAATTAAGAGATAATATTTAATACCTTGTCATCTATAACGGTGCTGATGCAAATAATAATGGTACAAGATATATTCTTCTAAAAGTGTCAACCAAGTCACATAAGAAATTCAACTCTGGGAACTTGCTCTGCTTCAGTATTAGTGTCTCTGTCCTTCCCCACCCCCCCTTACCATTCTGTAAGAGGACTACAGGCAGCTAGAAATGTCAAAACTTGGGCGATTTCAATAGTAGACTTCCAGGTGTGAGACTATAAAAAGATGTCAGTGTATAGACACTTGGTGTGAAATCATTGTCGATGCCCGAAGAAGTGGAGGAAAGGTTAGAAGTGTTCTCTAGGGCTCAGGTCTGTAGACTCAAGTGATACTGTAGTGTGTTTTATGGAGAGAAGTAACCCATGTGGAAATTCCCTTATCACAGGGCATCTCCTTTCCCTTAATCTTTAAGGCACACTTACAAATTCTTTCTGATAGCAAGTCTCAGTGGAGTTGAGCCATATGCTCCTTTTTGGTTCTTGGAATAGTTGATACTTTGAGGTTCAAGACCTATAAATAACTCTCTTAGGAAACGCCATTCTATATAGAGAACCTGACCTAAAAAAAAAAGCCTGACATTTGGATATTGGTCAAAATATTACTCCTTGACATTAAAATATGTCATCGCAGTGCCATAATATTGTGACACATGGTGGTGTCACGTCAGACCGATTGCAAACAAAGTGCTCCTCGGAGCCATCCAGTGATGCAGATTTGTGCATTCAGTTGAAATCTTTCCTGATATTCTAGGGTGGTGAGCAGCTTGGAGAGAGGGCAGTGTGTAATTTATGCACTTCATTTGGAAACGGGCCAGCACAGTTTGGGAAGATCCACACAGAAACTGCTCATCAAGACGATTAACAAACACAAACAAGGGGCAATTCTTGTTAACAGCACCAGGTTGGGAAACACCAAAACATTGTGTTTCCCATAAGATATTTGCAAGACAAGCTGTGGGTGCCACTTCACACGTGCTATTATTTATGCTGCTAGTTTATCCCAGGTGGGGCAAGGGTTTAATTTACAGCAGTGAGACATGGTCGTCTGTATAAAGCATTATCTGTGAGAGCAGGAAGAGTCTTACATCGTACAGGAATAGCTGCAGATTGGTTTAGATGTTCATGGTTAGCTCTGTTTCAATATTACCAATGGTCTGAGTCCACTATCCAGGAGTCTTATTCTTACGGTAAGGGAGGGGAGGCAGCTGTAAGTGTGCGATGGCTTCTTTGGAAGCCTTCATTGGTAGTTAGCTTCATATTCTATCTCGCTGTTTCAGGGAATTTTTTCAGACAGTCAGCATCATTCTCATTTGGAGGTGCACTAAAAATACAGAAAAATACCGTTCAGATCCAATGGATCCGAACTTCTATTTCAGTACGATTCCCGTGTGAACCACATGTTACATTTCGAGATGCCTTACTATGGAGGACGTAAATGCAAATTTTTACCAAATGTTGGTAACAATATGGATAGTATTGATAAAATAAGATGCAGTGTTAATGATCATTATGTACTTAGAATGTTCCAGGTACCCATCCAAGCCCTACATAACAAGTTACCTCTTGAATTACCAAAATACACAGGGAAAGAGGTGCTATAAGTAGTGTACCTTTCAGATAAGACATTTGATGCTGACAATTTGTTGAAGGCCAGGTCAGAATAAAACACCTCCTATTCCTTGTACTAAAGAAGCCAGAAGTTTAACAGCCAAAGGCAAATGAAACAGAGGGACTCATGTCCAAACATTGTGGCCTAACTCGAAAGCACTTATTGAAGAGATAAGGGGGTCAAGGGAAAAGCGAGTGGTGTGGCCTTCTTTCCCCATGAAGAATAACAGCCAGGAATAACTAATATGCATACAAAGTAATTGTGAAATATTAGGCAGCCCAGGGCAACCATTATCTCCAACCCACTCAAACAACAGCTCACATTTAAGACAGAATTCGGATCTTCATTTCATGATCATGACGCACGGTTGATCTTGCTGAAGAGCGTGAAGTTACAGGCAGCATCTGATCAATGGAAACCTTGGACTAATGCTTTCTCTCCTTCTTAAGAGCAATGGCAGATGCATTTTGGGAGCTATTTTCTCAAAGCAGCAAGGTCTTCCCCTGGTCAATCCAAAATAAATACTATTCTATTAGGTACCAAAGAACTATCTGTTGAGTTAATGGATATGGGTACAAAGTGCTCTCTCAAAGGTAATTTTACTCTGTTTTCCTGAGATTGCATCCTGGCAGGCCTTGCAGGGAATCCTGCATATTTGTCCCATGCACCTCTTCTTCAATGTTCCAACAACAAATGCCAGAGTACAGTGCAAACATACAGATGCGAAATTCAGACTTACAGCTTTCCCTTCTAAATTGGAAACTCTGGTCAAACAGAGGAGAGCCTGCACTCCTGTGTGCAGCACCCAGGCAACTTTTGTGTGGGGATCACCTCCAAGACTATGGAGTTTCTAACTAGTTACTTATTGTGGTGATAGTGGTAATTACCCTTTTGACAGAATCTAGAATCACCTGAGAGAGGGACTCTGGGTATACCTGTGAAGGATTATTTTGACTGTGTTAACTGAGTTGGGAAGACCCGCTTACTGTGAGTACCACTTTCACCTCTTTGGCTTTCTGGAATAGGGAGAAACAAGCAAGCAGGCATTTGCTGCTCTTCTCACTGTGGCCAAGTTGTGACCAGCTGGTTCAAGCTCCAGCTGCTTTGTTTCCCCTGCCTTGATTGACTATCGTCTGGAACCTTCATCAAAAGAAACCCTCTTCTCTTTAGGGTGCTACAACCACAGGAAAAGAAATACATTTGTTACCTACCAGTGAGATGACCAATAAGTCTAGGTCCTAAGCCCTGGAATATGTAACTGTTCTGTAGAAAAAGTGAGGAGTCCTTATATGTCAAGAGGACTATACTGGCTATAATCGTGAAAGGAAAAGCCTTACTGGAGCTATCTGGGTGGCTCTGCAATGCTGTTACCTGTATCTTTTCTAGGAAAGGCAGAGAGTGATTGAAATAGACACCAGGAAAAGAGGAAATAAAATGCAGCAGAGGGAGATCGCCACCACCCAAAGTGTACCAACAGTTCCTAGAATCCGAAAGAGACCACAGGGGAATTGCCTCCCTAGACTACAGAGGGAATCTCTCCCCAGGGGCTTCCGAGTTTCATACTCCTGACAAGAGAATGGAGACTAAATCCGTATGTGCCTACCCACACCAGATTTTACAATTCATTTTAGCAAAGCGCACCTACAAGGGTGCAATCCCTCGGAGATGTAGATTTTTGGGGGATGGGGCATTGGTGAAGTAGGGTACAATGATCGTATCTTCCAGGGTTCTGGTAATCTCCGAATCCAGGTATGATTAGAGCCACTCATTTATGTTTAAATCTCTGCTGAAGCACTCTTATCTTAATATGAAAAGCGTGGATTCTTGTATAGATTATATTTTCCTTTCAAACTCAGAGTTTATATTCTAACTTCATGAAGGCCATAAACAATGACTCTTCTATCTGGAATGAAATAAAGACAAAGGGGGGGGGGAGGCCTGAAAGTTGCATACTCTTCTGCATCCGTCTTACAAATAGGCAGTGTAGACTCAGAGAAAGCTAAGGAGGATCCTGAGACCATCCAGATAATTAGTGTAGCATCAAGGTAGACAGTCACTGCTGGCCTGTCGCTTTCTTCCCTCTCTCCCTCCACCTGTCAAAATCACCAGCGTTCACTGGGTCTTCCTTGATTATTGAAATAAAGTGTACTGTAAAGACATGTGTAATAGAACATCATGTTTATTCAGGAGGAGTGTAGCCATGCCCTCCATCTATCAAAGGAAATACTCCAAGTCCATCTCCAAATATGACTTTTTCTAAGCAAACTAATTTATCCAGAACATTTAAGTCAATTCATATTTAACTGTAAAGGGGTCTTGCCGTGATGTAAGTGATGTTTAATGCACTAAAGGCTATAGATATTTAAAATATTCGAAGAACAACGCAAATGGT
This sequence comes from Rattus norvegicus, assembly GCF_021556685.1. NCBI lineage: Eukaryota > Metazoa > Chordata > Mammalia > Rodentia > Muridae > Rattus > Rattus norvegicus. Next base: position 27,200,453 of record NC_141543.1, read on the forward strand.
GACTTTTGAAGGGGATGAGAGAAAGGCTAGTGAGTAGGTCATAACACATTTATTAAAAAGATTAAAAGGCCTTGAGAAAAACCTCAATAATTAGGCTACATAAATTGACAATTAAACGGTGACTTTAGATTCCCAAAGATAATGTAAGTGAGAATTATATAGCAATGCTTTTTTGGGAAGAGACGCAGAGAGATAGCAAGAATGAGAGAGTGAGAGAGAGCCTGAGTGTGAGAGCGCAACAGAGAGCGAGAAAAAGAGAGAGAGAGTTAATTAAATTTTATTCCTAAAAGAGATTTTTTTACAGTGATCACAGACACTCCAATAAGGGAATGCCTAATATGTTGTCATATTAGCAAACTTTTACACCTATCTGTGCCTCAGGGGGTCAAGTCACATTTGGGCTCTACTCTGCATAAATTTCACACTCCAACACAACAGAACTATTTTCCTTAATGCAATACTAGAACTCCCTAGGAACTCATGGAGTCTATATTGCTGTAACTAATTCAGGAAATAATGATTTTTTTTTAACCAGTCAGAAGTTGATTCTCCAGGACTCAGCAAAAACCAGCATGTGCCCGGATGCTTCTACACAGTCTTGAGCGCACTCCGTTATCTCTGGCACATGTACGTCTAGCCTTGCCACAGACATCTCTTTACCATCAATGGATATGCTTCTGATGCAAAGTTTGAATCTCATTTAAACATTTATCTTACAGAGTTCAGAGAGGCTAAAATAAAACTATTTCTTGTCTCAAACATTCGAGTAGTGATATCCTTGCCTTATCGTGGTTCAAGCAATATTCAAGGCTTAGCTCACTAATAGGAAAGGTTGAAAAGTGGTTTTTTGTTTTTTGTTTTGTTTTGTTTTTGTTTTGTTTTGTTTTTTGGCAAGCCTTACCTCTAGTTATGTATAGCATGTATGGCACTAATTTACTTCATCATTACCAAAACAGTCTGGTCTATGTGAACAGGACGTTGCCCAAGTGATCCATCTCTTACCTTAATCTCACCAAGACTGGGCTATTACTTGAGAGTGAGCCCTGGCTTACAAGTAATCAAGACGAGCCTTGGTTTAGCACATGCACAATAGAAAACTGAGCCAAGGCAGCATTTCAGGATTTAAACTTGTACTAGGAAATGAGTCGGCAGTTAAAAACTTAGAGCTGCGGGTAAGTCAAATGGAGAGGGATCCAGATATATTATAAAGCAATCCCATTATGCTGCCACAGGATGAAGACAAACAGAAAACACACACACACACACACACACACACACATGTACACACACACTACTCACACACACACACATACACACACAGACACACAGACACACACACTACTGACACAGACACACACATAGACACACAGACACACACACACTACTCACACAGACACACATACACACACACACTACTCACACAGACATACACACACAGACACACACACTACTCACACAGATACACATACACACAAACACACACACACTACTCACACACACACAGACACACACACACATACAAACACTACTCACACAGACACACACATAGACACACACACACTACTCACACAGACACACATATATACATACACACACACACTACTCACACAGACACACAGACATGCACACACACATGCCACATATACCAGAGACAGAATATCTGGATGATAAACCATGGGGCCTATTTTGCAAAGATTTATGTAGTAATTTTTGGGTCTAGAACAATCCACCTTTAGAATGTCCTAACTCTATGAGTTTTTCCTTCATCTTCCTCATACATAATAACCTGACTTTTCGAACATTTTGATGGATTATTATTCTATGACAAAATCCTTCCTACCCCTTCCTGGTGGAGCATAAATGAGTTTGCTTCTCAACGACAAGCATGAGATTATCCGGAAACGCAACATTCATCTGAAAATGCTACACCATTCACCAGGTTTGATAATATGCTATCTGAGCTATCTCTCGGCCTCCTGCAGAGAGCCTGCTGTTTCCTAACTACTTCATGTGATGTTATATGATCATCCTCAGTACAAGCGTGTTGATGCAAACAGCTCAATGGGACCTAGTCTAGCATGGACATATACTGGTGACAGAGACTACCAAAATACTCTGATGCTCAAATTTGCACTCTTCCCACCGCTTCTTGCTAGGTATTTTAAAGCATTTGTTGATTAAATATCTAGTAGCATTAACTCTAATTTTAACTTCAATTAAATGTTTAGGCTCCATTTAGCCTATGCTCACGAAACAGTAAGTCAGGATTCTCACTTCCAACCATGTTTCCTCAGTTTCAGAGTACTATCTATGCTGTTTCATATAGCCGGCTGAGCTAATTTATCACAACCTAAAGAAAATATAAGCATCACATTAAAGTTAAAACTCACATTGGCCGAAAGTGTCATTAGATATCCCGTATTCTCGAGTGTCTTTATGTAAATTAAGATTGTTCGTGTGAAAAATATTACTTTTTAAAAATTAAGAATTACAACAAAGATAATGATTTCAGTTGGCAATCTGGCTAAAACAGTTTTATTTTCCTGACCTTGTAATTTCAGGCTTTTTCTTAGACATGAAGACATTAAGACCCCATGGAGATTTTAATTTTGAAAGTAACTTAAGGGTTGTCGCTGTTGGGTTGCTGGTTCTAAGACCCAATATGTGTATATGACTCACCCCTTAATCCCTTGGGTATTTTGTGTAATATTATGAGCATGTGTAGTCCAAATACCTTAATATATATACATCTCAGTGGGACCTAGCCTAGCACTCAGAGAATCCTTATTCAATGAAAATGTTTGGTTTGGGCATAAGCAAGGAGATTCTCTGTTGAGTGATTCAATGTCTTAGAAGTTCTATCTGAGCTGACATTATTGGTCTACACATTTATCAGTGGCAGATCTAGGGGGCAAAACTTAGAGTCAAGGGCCTTATATGATCAACCACATTGCAGTTACATAGTGCCCTGTTATAAGCTCAGCATTAGGATAAACCCAATGGAAAATGTATCACAAAATTAGCACATGTATGTTAGATGAGTCTTTCTCTCTCTGTCTCTGTCTGTCTGTCTGTCTGTCTGTCTGTCTGTCTGTCTCTGTCTCTCTCTCTGTATGTGTGTGTGTGTATTCTCTATCTATCTATATACTTTAACAATATATATGAATATACTATATATGCTATACATGTAGATGTAGATATAAATGATATAGGTGTATATATATATGTGTGTGTGTGTGTAAACACATACATATTACAACTTCATAGTCTAAAATATAATGAAATAGCTTTTGTTTGTTATAAACATGCTGCTTTCCCTGTGTCACAAGAGGGAGAAAACATGACAAACTAGAATCCTGTACTTAATGACCAAAGTGTGAATGAACACATTGGCTTTTCCATATTCTCTATATAATACTTAGCTTATATAGAGCTTACAAAATGTCACCAGCATAGGCCACATGACTTCTCTTTAACAAGGCCTAACTTCATCCCAGCCAAGCTGTTCCTCCTCATGTAATTGTTAAGCCCCAAAGGGCTTTCCTCTTCTCATCTTCCCATGGTTCTTTGTTACTTGCTCCATATGGAGTACACTGGTCAACCTTTCGAGCGCCGTGCAAACAATTTACATTGCTTCCCTCAAACTATTTCAAATATATATATCTTTTTTTGTTAAGGTCACTTGGAAGTTGCTTTTCTAGTAGACTAGTCTTTTTAAAAAAATAAAAAATCAGTACCCAATGAAAATATATAACAAATATTGTTCCCAAAGTTGTGGCAACTTTAACTCAACACTGATGGCCAATGCACTTTGTCACCTTGCACTGATCACCCAGTCTGGACTTTTGTATTGGTTGTAAGGTTAGACAACTAATGACATATTATAGGCAGGTCCCTGGCTCATTTGTGAGGTATTATCTGGAATGTGTGAGCATTCTCCTACCCCATAAAATGAGCTTCCCCATCCTCCTTATTAACTCCAGGTAGAGCTTTGTATTATAACTGGATATCCCAAAATGGGCATTTTTGATTTATGAAAATGGAACCTCAGGAAGGGGATATAGTACAGAGCAGACTTATCTGGGGGAAAATGGAGGGAACTGTAAAATGCAGGCGCATTTTATTGATACTGCAGTGGGGATATCAGAGAGAAATTGAAAGTCGTTATTTGGGGTCTAGATTTGGACCAGAAGCCGAGCAAGACAGGACATGAACTTAGATTGAAGTTCTTCTGCAGGACCTAAACCTGACACCCTTGAAAGACCTCCTTCTATCTTCCCCACTATATGTCCTCAGCTGTCACTTTGAGGGACATCGCAGGCATCAGCTAGCTGCTACATTGAACCATGACAGTGTTTGTAAGGCAGCACAAACAGGGAAGGGGACAAAGCAAGAACCTGTTTGTTTACTGTGCTTGTTTTTCAGTGTTTCCACTGCAAGTTAAAAAAAAACTTGCATTTGTCAATGACCCAGTAGGGTACAAATAAAGACATTCATTCATATCTCTCAGTAGAGAGAGATCCTTTAATCCACTCACTGATGATAACTGTATTACAATAATCAACCTGCAGTATATCCTCTATTAATGCTTACAACCATAGCAGTTCCTAAGCGCTAAGAGACATTTATTCATTTACATAATATAGTGAGAGACTTTCACCCTTGTGAGACCATCCATTATCTCCCTGTCCCTCCCTGGAAGGATTTCAAATAGATAACAATTATATTGAGGGCCATTTAATAATTACATGTCTAAATGACCAAACTTAAAGGAAATAAATATATGCAGTGACCAACACTAACTAAAGTCACTAAATTAAAAACATATCTAGGTATTACCAGTGACATTAGGCTTCGTAGCTTTCTCTCCCAGCAAAAAGTACAATGGCGAGTCTGTGAGATTGGTATGTAAATAGGAAGTGTGTTAATGCAGACTCTCCTTGAAACACTTTCTGCATCACCATTAGCTTATGCAGTGACATTTTAAAGTTATTTTCCCCCGTCTGTCCCTTCCTAGTTAGCTACATCATGGCCGCTGCCAAGGAGAGAAGGCACTGTCTGATACACAGCTTCAAATAAGTTGGTGAGATCCCTGTTATGAAATTGCAAAAGTTTAGATAATTCATTCAAGCTTGGCTTTTTTTTCTTCCCCCGTGCACTTTTCTAAAGAAAATTTAAAGTGTCAAAAATACATATCTTGTGCTCATTATTAAATGCTAAATACCACCGTGTTTTGAGCTGCCTCGTGGCCATTAGAAAGGAAACAGGTGTTCTGATAGATTATAAAGTGTGAGTCAGATGAGGGGCAGGACAGAATTTTAATGAAGCTGCTCACGCAGAACTCGGACTGGGCCTCTTGAATGTGATGCTCAAGCCCTGAAAGTAGTCTTCAAGACAAAAATCACAGGGATACAACTCAGGAAGCGCTCATTAATAATCAGCAAGTAAATGGAATGCAGAAAATCATTAGATCGAGGTGCCTTTGCATTTCAATGCAGTTTAGTACAGCATCAGCCTCAGGAGAAGGTGGATATCATTTGAAAGGATATAGGATGGATGGATTCCTCTTGCCACAATAAGCTCTTCAACAAGACCATGCTCAAAGCTAGGATTCTAGGTGTAGCATTTCATGAGAGATGGGAGATAGCTTTGGAGGGTGGCATCCAAGAGTCATTATCCATTACTTTCACTAGGATCGCACCTAGAGATCTGCAAAGAATCAACTTCTCTATCTTTTCTCATTAAAATGTCTCAGGGTGATATATCAATGATGATCATTTAGAGTTTGGGGCGTGTGCTCACGTTTCAAACGCATGTTCTACAGTACAGATATCGAATCTCTTTCCATTCCAGGTCGCAGAGACCACCCCATGGTGACCACCCCGCCAGGCTTTTACCATGATCAATCGGGGATTTTGCCATGTGTTCAATTATAGGCCTTCCCCTTTGAGTCTCTGGTTATTCTAAGTGGCCAGATCTCGAGGCAGGAAGGAATTACAGCCGTCCTCTAAGACAGATTAAAGAAGCTATCTACCCTGTGGGTTCCAGAGACGAATTCATCTTCCTAACCAGTCCCTGGTCCTCCATGTTCCGTGTCATCCAGGCTCAGTAGAGAAGGTCCACCACTTCCTAAAAGGATACAGAAGTCAGATATTTTCCTTTTAGGGAGTCTTTTGAATGCTCTCTTCTGGGTCTACTCTTATCTCTCTGTCCAGCCTGACTACTGCCCTTACCCTTATCTTAATATCTCTAAATAAAGCTCCTCCCTGGCTTTGAAAGGGATGCTTTCTCCTTCCCTTTAAGACCCCATATTGGCATCTCTGACATAATGTACTGTACATCTGAATACTTTCCTACTTCAAGTTCTTAGCATGGTTCCCATGGTCAAAGGCCCCCTCTGCTAATAAAATTCATTCCACAGGTAAGTGTGTTTCTAATTCTAGCAGACAAACCTACTTATCAATGTCTTTCATTCAGTATTCAGTGCTTTCTGCAGAAATCTGGATCACATCAGATTATTACAATCTCTGCCACCACTCCTTAAAAAATTTATGTATATGGGTATTTTGGCCACATGTCCATCTGTGTACCACATATGTGTCTAGTGCCCATGGGTGCTATGGAAGGTCATAGGATCCCCTGACACTGTAGTTACAGATGGTTGTGAGCTGTCCTATGGGTACTGAGAGTGAAACCCAGTTCCCCTAGAAGACAAACTTGTGTCCTTAACTGCTGTGAGATCTCTTCAGAGGCGCTCCCTTTAGAGATGGTTTTATTAGTACCAAGAGTGTAAGTACACAGATATTTTGGTACACTCTTGGCACTGCAATTCAATCATTATCAATATACAATTCTGGAGAAAAATGTGCCCTGAGGCTAGCACTGTAGCTGTTTTACAACCAAAATTACAAAACAGTTCATCAAATGAACAAAATGGATAAAATTCCCTTTGGCCAAATGAATGTAATTAATGAAAAAATAGAAATTTTCTTATTTTTATTTGCCCCAAGTATTTGTAGAAGACGAAATACTGGCCTATGACTGACTTACCTATCTTTTGCTAATTTTTTTTTCCCCAGAGAAGGCTCTGAAATCTTCCTTTTTGGTATCCCCATGTTACAGTACTTTGCCTCCATGGCCAATAATAAAATGATTCCATAAAGAATTGCTCGTATGATGGAATGAGCAGCCAAAGCATGAAAATAAACAGCAATAAAATACATAAAAAGTCACTCTATAAAATGTGTCCTAAAGTACGCCTCTTGATTTAAAGAAATCATATAAGATCTGTGAATTATCAGTACTGTATATAACCTATCCTTTTTTTTTCCTGCTACAAGTACTTAACTTTGTATTCCTAATGTTGCAGAGATCCCAGTCCATTTTACCTGCAACCTATACCTTGAGCACACTGGAAGCGAGTCCCACTGGGGCTCCAGGTCTGCTCCCGTGCAAGTGGTCTGCAAATCTAGCTGTGTAAGTTCCACGCTTAGATGGACATTCGCCAATGACATTATCTGCCAGATTTCAAAGGAACTCTGTTTCTCGTGGACAGGAGCCAGAACGACTTTTCTCTCACTCTTGTATTTACCTGCACGTTGCTGCTGGCTCAGAGGATTCTCCTTGCCATCGCTCAGACAGGGTGCGCATTTCTAGCTCAGCGCAGACCGTCCTATTTGTAGGCATTGCGCTCGCTCTGGCTCCACGCTGTGCTGAGGTAAGTTCAACCTGTCAGTCCTCGGGGTCAGGCGGCAAATCTAAGGATGTTTCTGACCCTTCCAAAGGATTCTCTCATTCCTCTGAAACCTCGCACCAGCTCCCCTAATGACTACTTGCCAGTTCTCATTCTTAATTATCGCCGCTGTCCAGCTTACAGAAATACTGCATCCATCACCTTATTCCAAACCCGGAAGCACCTCTGGGTGTTCCTTAGCATCATACCCATGATAGCCATCTCCGGAGTTCCTAAGTACTTAGCGTGTACACAGGAATTTTTTTTTTAGGAAGCCAGTGGATTCTGTCTTCCCTCTGTAACAGAGCTGGTTCCTTTGAAGAGGAAAAGGACCACGGCTTTCTACTTTCTGGAGTTGTGCCCTGATACTCAAGCGGGTTTTTGGATGGATAATAGGAGAGACCGAGGTTGAAAATGTTCTACCGTAACGGCCGTGCAAGGTCATGTGGTCACCGAGCTTAAGAGCGAAGAGTTTCAAACTCTGTTTTCAAGGGAGGTCCATACCCATTTCTTTTCTACTCTGTAGAGTAATGGTCCTCTGGCCGTTTAAAGGAGTGGCTAGCAGAACACAAGAACTTTATTCGTGTTCCTACCCAAAGAACTCTAGTTCTGATTCAACCACAGAGATACCCAGGAGAGCGGGGCCTTAGTCAGCAGGATGATGAGCGCAGCCAAGTCAACACAACGGCTAACAATAGGATGTCAGTGAAGGAGAAACTGCTTTTCCTCCCAGAGATGTGGCTCCTGAATGTCTACGGTGTGGTATTTTGAGAAACAAGAGAGTCTCTGCGGGATGGCTGAGGTGGAATCATTGGGCATAACTGACTTCCCCAGCTAAGGATAAGTACACTTTTTTAGAGCTGATAAAGACAGACCCAGTCCATCCTGCCACGCACTTACTCTAACACAGCCATTCTAGAATTTTCCATCACTGCCAAGTCTACCAAAGCTAGGGCCTAACATGCCAAAACAAACACTTAAAAACCTACCTACTGAGGCTGTGCAGATGATAGGCACATTCAAATGGCTCATAAGGCAATGGTATGTTTGTCGTAATGCTAAGCTGTGTTTCTCACACCCCAATTCAAGCGCATGTTTGCTGTTTGCCTTCCTTTCACTGAAAAGGTGTTTTGTGTTTTATCGCCTCTAAACATTTCCAAGTAAAACACATTTGAATGGTCATGTAAGTAAGTGCAGGCATGGTTTAAAGAGGCCTTTGCAAACCCCACCCCCTCCCCGAGTTCTCGGGTCATATAAGTGACACGCTACTAAGGAAGACAAAAGAGAGCTCGAAGTAAACCGTTATTCTTTGCTTTCTATCAAATTAAATTAAACCCAACAAATGGCCAGAACCTCAGTGGAATGAGTTACAGATTGTATCTCATGCCTATGAAAAATGAGACTTCAGGGAAACCTTTGTGTTTCAACTCCTCCACAGTAAAATCGTATCTTCAAACCAGTCACACCTAGCCCCGTTTTCTTGCAAAATCCAATCCTCTGTCACATCTTTATTCGTGTACTAATCAATTATCATTTAAGGGCACTGACAACCAAAACCGCCCTGCGACCACTCTTATCATCCTTGCCTCGCCAGAAGATAGAATACTGCAACTTAGCTGTTTAAAAATTATAAAAGAGGGAAAAAACACAAGAAAACTACTTCATAAAAGCAGACACCATAAAAAGGTTCAGACAGAGGGGAAAAAAATTAAATTGCTTTCACCGGGGTTCCATTCTGACATCTGTGCCACTGGAGGGCAATGGATAGGCCATATTTTAAAAATAATTTTATAACAAACCTCAGCTGTGTTCAGAACCTAAGAGATGTAGTTAGGAAGCTAAATATATTGCCAAAGAAAGATCAGGAAAAAGAAGTAAGACTGTCTTCTGTTTTGCCTATTTAGAAGACCAAAGGCGCGCCTATGATGAATTTTGTTGTAGCCAATGAGGATGAAGCGGCCTGAGTATAGGGATTATATTCTATAGAATATCAAATAAATGTGGTGGTCATTACACACTGTCACAGTCCTTAACATCCTGCGCGAGGATGTCCACGTAAAATGAAGTATTTTGACACACCGATGATCATGCACCTTATGGGAAACATTATTCAAAGTACCTATAAAGACTGACAGCGACTCTCAGAATTGCTTCTGTGAACTTCCGCCTCAACTGAGGAAATCCACTGTAATCCCACACCTCATACGAAAAGACAGAAATGAAGGCTTCCCTCCTCACTTAATAACCTAGGCCCTCACCTTAGTGGAATTGACTAAATGCGTGGCTGGAACTCCCAGGCCCGTGTACCCTTGCCGGTTTCCTTTGGATGCTCACGGCAGGCATAATGAATGGATCGCCACTCGTGTTTTGCCCAGCTCATGTATACTGCCCACGCGCAGCCTGCCAGGCACACGAGCCACTGATGACTCACGAATGGGAGCTTGTAATCACCACTCGTGTCCATTTTCTTCTTCGGAGAGGGGAAAATTAAGATTCAACAAGGAGAAATGACTGTCTCTCTGCTACAAACATAGTTAATGGCCACGCCGACTGCTACGATCGCCTCAGATCCCTCTGTGACCGTCTGATTTCTAATCTGCTGCAGGGATTGGTAGAAAATAAGCATTAAGGCTGCTGATTAGTGATGGGAGGAAGACTCTGGCCCAGGGAGGATAAAGAAAGCATCAGTGTGACGCTCCCTCCCACTTTCACCTAAAGACCTAACTCATCGGTTTACACCCTTACTACCTTTTTTTTTTTTTTTTTTTTTTTTTTTTTTTTTTTGCCCTCCGGACTATTCTCAGAACCAAGCAATCACTTCTATTCTGACTTCTAAGTCTTCCCTTTGTTTCCTTGGAGAACAGTCAAGGTTGATTAGTACAGGCTTTATTTCTGGTTTACCAGACGCAGTCTGTGTGGGTGCAAATTCTTCACCAAGGTTACTTTTTCTCGTTACCTATGCTAAAGTTGTGGGACAAACGGTATAGAGCAAACCATGGAAGGCAGCGAAGCCACTACGACTGATCTGATATCATATTCAAACAGGATCTTCAGTCCTTCTCTCAAGATACTTTCTAGTAGCCCACAGCATAATGACTTGGCATCAATCTCATCCCACGTGAGAAATGTTAAAGAATATGACGTCATTATTGGCACTTGAGAACAGGCTGGGTGTGAGGGTTACAAATGTATGTAGCAGAATCCTGGGAGTATAGCTACGGCTCTCCAGACAACGGGAATCTAATTGTAGGTCAATTTCCCCAGTCCAAACACAAACCAAGATAGAACGAAATACAAAACTAAAGTCGGTTTAGATGCCAGCAGCATCTTCCCTCCCCTTTCTCAAAAAATTATTGAGACGGTTTATGATGTGAAGCACCAATTCTGCTTCTCTATATCTATTTTCTTTCTCATTCAAAGTATTCTTGGAGGACGGATGGTGTTTTTGTAGAGGATAAGGTGAGCTTTACAGATAGTTAATGACAGCTAGCTTGCTTTGATGTAACTTAAAAATTGACTAGCTACAGAGTAATGTACCACAGGGATGGCCATGGGTACAATATTATTTTAAGGAAATTCATATCAGTGGGAGCGAGGTAAAGGGCTTTTAAGAGATGAGCCTGTACCGCTGCACAAGGAAGAACAAGTATAACTTTGAAAAATTATATAAATATATGTATATATTCCAAGCTAAAGAAGTACATTTTTCTTTGAAAAAAAGAAGCATCAATTAAACTAAACAAGACACCTACTTATTGAGAGCCAATTTCTGCTCGGCAGTACTGCAGAAGGAAATCAACAGGACCCACTGAATTACCTTGGAAAATGTAGCAAATAATACAGTATCTATGGGAAGACAGGCAGATATGAAGGACACTAAACACCATCCTTTCTTCACCCTCAGTTTTGCTTCCCATTTGCCTATCACACATTGCTCTCCCAATTTATTGTTTCTAGCATATGGGCTTGGGAGTCAAGCCAACCTGGGTCCAAATCCTTGCTCTGCCACCCAGCAGCTTTGAGACCCTGTGAGTCTTCTCCGTATCCCCAAGTCTAGAATGAAGTAATACATAATGATACCATCTTCATTTAATAGCCTCATTGTTTCAAATTATGTACAGTGATGCCTGCCGAAGGCTCGGCATGGTTCCTGGCACATGATACGTGCTTAATAGATGTTTCCCCTTATGACTGTTATCACTAATAGTAATGACCTCAGCCAGAAAAGTCAAATATCTTTAATTACCCATTAAATTTCAAATTATTAGATTCTCCTGTGTGTCATTGTTACGAATCAAAATACCACAAGTGGGATAAGAAATATAATCCCACGAAAGAATCGACCCAGAGTAAATGCCCCAATTAAGTGCTAATTAAAGGTGCCTACCTTAAAACTTGCACTTAGAGTACACCTGTAGAGTGAGTGCCATTTTTCAAGTTAATCCCGTCACTCTGACATTTCGAATGTCCTCAATGACTCCGAGTGAAGGAAAACAATTTCTAAATAAATGTCCCATGTGAAGAAACAGATCTGATGGTGGCGACTCAAGGGGAGATGAAGCATTATTCTCAGTACAATTAGGATTTTTAATATACATACTTTAAGGACAATTAGTCTACAGTCAATGGATATTACTCGATGTGACAGTTATGAGCAATCTCCCGAGGTGGTGAAAATGGAGGAGAAGGATGACCTTTGTTTGCCGTAATGAAAAGGAACGCTCCCTGAACATTAAAAGAAATGTCACGTAGTAGGGAAAATCTCACACTTGCGGTACTAAAGCATATGCATAAATTTGAGAGAGTCCCAGAATTACATTTTTTTTTTGTTTGGTAAAGTGGACAAAATAAAGGGAGGCATGTCCTAACACTTTTCACTTTAATTTATGACAGCCTATAATCATGGCCTATTTCCCTTTCACAAAGACAGCTTACAGTGCGTGTCTCTTAACCGTGTATTTGGGATGGTAACACAAAGGGTGGCCGCCCCACTCTTCCTCCCCGTCTCTATCTTTTTCTCCTTCTCCTTTCAGAGACTGATTGTGCGGACCCATTAGGATGTGGTTCATAATTTAATTGAGCTGAGGTTTACACTCATAACTAAACAATAAAGTTAAAGTAATGAGTTTCAATCACAGGACTGTAGCACATGGTTTAATTTACATAGATAATTAAAATCGCCACTCCTACTGTCCTTCTTTTGTACTTGAAACTGTACTAGCAAGATAGCTCGATATTACCATTACCCCCTTTTCCATTAAAGGGAAATTAAAGGACCCACAAAGGGTGTGGGGACTGTTTTAATCTAATCCACTAACCTCTTCTCGAAAGTAAAATGGCTTAAAGTGGAATGCATTTAGGCCAATTTTTTTTTTTAACTTTTCAAGTGAAAATTATTCGTATAGTTAAGGGAAGTTTAACGCTGGGTACTTGCTCCAGTAGAAAAGTTTCACATCTGCCCGTACTTTCCCAAGTGCCCCGCAGGGTTGCCTTAGTCAGCTCGCCTTGAGTACCTCTATCTGCTGAGTCATAGGCTCCTGCTGTGGGCAGTAATTTCTCATTCCGCTAATCACTCACGGGCTATTATTTAACTGCCAGAGTCCCGGCGCAGGAGTGACAAGCTCTAATTTTGTAGCTGAAGGACAAAGAAATTCTACAGAGGAATAATCTCTAAGGATCTCGTTTTAAAACACAAAACATCATCGGGGTGGATCCTAGCATCACACTTGCAGGTAATGGTTATTATAGGTAAGCCTCTGCCCATCCAGCCACAGCCACCTGCTGATACTTTTGGTTTCCCACTGGCTTTCCTCGAGCTTCGCCACACAAGTTCTGCCTAAGCAATGTGATAACGTTTGACAGAATTGAAGGGGAAGCCATTATTGCTGATGACACCAACGCCCCTATTTGCACTATGTCACTTGGGACAAGCCAGAGCTGGGACACCTACATTCATTCTGAACTGTGTGGGTCGACAGTTCCTGACAGGTATTTCTGGGTCCCGCCTTAGTGTATGTCCTACATTTTAGAGAGGTTGAGAATTTTCTGTAGGTGATGTATGCTGTGCTATATATAGTACAGGTGTGCTAGATGACACGGTGACTTTAACATCTTATTAAATGCTTACACCTGTGACAGTCACAAGACCCTGGTAAAGGCTGACAAACCTTGTTTTCATAGGGAGTGATGCAGGGTTTGAACCTACAGCCCACGCCTACTGAGACGCTTAGGAGGAAAAATTAAGTAGCTATAACCGTTTGTGAGCAATGTTGCTTATGCAGGTTCTGGTGAATATAGGTTTCCTTTTGGTTTTTTTCTGACGGAAAGTTGCTATTCTATTTATCTGAAAATCAAGAGATATTTGGCAAGATTACAAATAGCATGAGGAAGATTGATAGGTGCATTCTTACACTTAGAGATAATATATGCAAATCTACCTCAATTAAAAAAAATTCTCCTGGCAGCTTTTGTCTTTTTTGCTCTAACAATATGGAACAATAATTAATTGATGTGTTATAGCAGAAAGTTGCTTAAGTCTGATAATTAATTATGTGAAGGAAGATTTAAAAGTTACAAATAAACTCATCTGGTTTTTTTTTAAAAAATAATTTTCAAACTAATTAAAAACTATTAGCTGTGTTTAAACGGCAAGTTTAAGACGTTTTGATCCCAGGAACTTGTGTCCAGAAATATCTTCAAACACTACAATGCACTTGGTTCTATTTATGAATTTTTGAAAAGAAAATCATTCATATTCTGTAGTGAGAAATTAAGAATTCGATGAGGTGAAGCAAGTAAAGGGATGGTTTTAAAGACTTCTCTTGTTTTTCTACACTCGCTTACCTTAGTATGGGATTTGGACTCCAGACAATGGAAGCGAAGTCAGGCAACCTGTAAGCGTCGTTACCCCCAAATGAATTCTATCACTGCAAATGTGACTGGATTGCTCAGGCTTCTTTAAATAGTTTTAAGTGTAACTTTCGATATCAGTGTATTTGTAACAGCTAAACACCAAGTTATTTCCCTTTACTGGATGGCGTCGACCTGTGGTCTAGGTGTTTTCATTTCCAGCCTGAACTAAAAGCTAAGTTTCAAGTTCGTTTCAGTTCGATCAATCCTTTCTGAGTGATGGGCAATGCAGGCAGCCCAGAAGAATCAGGAAGAGGTTCCCAAATAGACAGAAAGAGCAACTGCCATGCATAAATGCACTAGCCCAGGTATCATTATTCTGATCGTATGCTAATCACCCAGTCGGCTTTATGGATTCTAAAGTCTTCTCCTAGAGCATCTAAGTAGAACATCACACACTAGTGCAGGAACACCGTGTGGAAACAGGACTGTACACTAAAGAACCCGTGTCGTCACCAGCCACTCCTGTGTTGTCCTTTCTGCCCGGCATGCCTCTTTTCACTTGTCCCGTGCATAAGTGCCACTCAAAAGTTTGCAGCCTGATTTTTAACCACCAGTTCCCTGTAAGAAATTACTTTTGTCCCAGATCTAACAACTTCTTACCACCTCCTTCATTTTCCCTCACAGAATCTGTGAAAATGAGTAATTTCAAATCTTTCATGGGTTTGAACTTTCTGTCGGCCTCTTCGTGTTGCTGCTGTGGGTGGATACATTTATCTAGGAAATGAATGTTTTTGTATGAAGAATGAATGAAAGAATGCTCAGTTGATGCCACTCCCGTGTCATATGTATCTTATGGCATGTCCCGGTTTTTAAATGCATGAACTTTTTTTTTTCTAACAACATATTTACTCTACACTCTAAATGGTCTCCCTCTCAGTTAGATTTGAATAACACTCACAGGTGAGCGGCAAAACAATGCTTTTTCTTGTTCCCATATCTTTTTTCTGAATATCTTTTAAAGCACCTGAGCTTCCAACAGTAAATTTGCAAAGAACTAAGTAGTAGTTTGTACCATCACACATCCTCTGCTCCCGCGCGAAGCCTCACAAAATGATATAAATGGGAGAATAATCATGCATATTATAAACATGTTTTGCATTTGAGTAATTTGCACATGTTAAAGATTTGATGTAACTAATAATTCATCAGCCCTTTCCCACATGCAAAGCGAGAAAATGATAGCATCAGTTTGAATATCAAACACAGTGATGGCGAGGCAGCATTCAATCATCCATGCTAATGGAACAGATACAATCATCCCCACCCATAAAGGGACAGGGCCTCTCTGCCTCTGGTTTGTTCTTTCCTTCAGTGCCCAGAAGATCTGATAAAAAAAAAGTGGAAAGATGAAAATTCCACTTCTCTTTTCATATCTTATTGTCTTCCGTTGTGGTCACTCAAAAGAATATGAGGAATGTCCTTCGGTGAAAAAGAAAAAAAAAAAGGTAAAGGAGAGAGAAAGGAAAAACAAGTTTGGACCACTGGAGTGGAAGGGTCCAACTTCTCAAGGCTAACTTCTGCATCTCAGGGAGGCTCTCTGGAAGCTTAAAAAAAGAGAAATAAAGGGCTAGGAATTCTGCTCCGTTGTAGGACACGTATGAACCATGTGTGCAGTCCTGGGTTCAATGTCTACAGCAGAAACAAAACAAAATTTTACAAACAAACTCAGACAGAGACCCCACCAGAGAGAATACTGTGTAGATATTATCAATCTATCTTGAGACATCCCACGGGAAATTTTCTTTAGGAAGACATTCTATACCACCTAGCAGAGAGTTTCCAGTAGCAGGAAACATGGTGACATTTATTCTGGATTATGCCCAACAACTAGAGACAGGTCTGATCTGCATATTATCTGGGGGCAGTAACAAGGTTCAGCAAAGTGGCCAGACTTTCATGTGCCTACTCCTGTCTGCAGAGTCGCTCAGTGTTTCCTGCTTGTCCATCTCCAAGTGGTTAAAGCAATATTTCTTCCCGTGCCATGCGTGTAATTTTTCATTATATGGTTTCAAATCAAGCTCTCGTCTTAGAAAACAGAAACAGAAAATCAACATCGTGGAGTATTATAGATTTTGCATGTCTAAATAGCTGTGATGAATTAGTCACAGTTACAATGAACTGTAGGAAAAAAATCTACAGGCAATATATCGCTTTTGCAGTTTTTATATTAAAGTAAAAGAAAACCCTCAAGTAATATTATATAATAAATTATTGTAACATTGGTTGGCGGTAAAAGTAATTTAAATAAGATTAATTTAACAACCTTTAAATATCAATAAGTAATAAATATCTTCATGCATGGGGGGTCCACATTTCACTTTATTTAGAAATAATGAATAATGCCAGTTGCCTAATAAAACCCTAATAAAAGAATAGGAACCCTCTGCACTTTAATAATTTCCATTAGAAGACATGAAGTGCGTCTTCCATTTGACCGAAGCTGCATCTGTTCTGTATTAAAAGCAAATGTGCAGAAGTTTCCAGGTTAACTTGGCAAAGGAAAAAAACAAAAGGGACCCAAGCAAAATACTCAGACAGACAATGCGACCCAATTCAGGGCCCTTGCTTTTGCATCGAGCACTTTGGAAACTTAAAGGAAAGTGCTACGGAGACCCAGATGTAATTTGCTTTTGATGGTGAGGGTCAGGTGCCTTTGGTCATTTATTTAGTAGTATTTATTTTCAACATGCACAACAGGAAGGATGTCAGTCTCCTAACTGGTACGGTATCGACCCTTAAGGTTCCACCCAAAATCCTGTCTTCTTTTTTCTCTCATGCCTTCCCTCACACTATTTTAAGGGCCCAGTTTCCACAGAGGTGCTGTCTGGGTGCAGAATTTGTTGTGCAAAGGAGACCCGGCCCTCAACCCACAGCACTACTGAGGGATGCTCTGACTTTTAAGAAATTGGGACTAATAAAATGGCTTTTGTCATTGGTTGCATGCTGTTGAAGGACATTACAGAAACTTAATCTCCTCTACTCTCTTAGTATCCCTTCACCTCCCTCGGTTCTGCACCAGGTTTTGTCATCCATTCCCAGAGATGAGCTGAGTCATTACACGCCCCTCCTCCTGAAACAATTGAGCCCACAATAGATCGAAATCTCCTAAACTGTGAGCTCAGCGTTTCCTCTTGGAGTCTGTCCGGCATTTTGTTATCGCAACAGAAAGATAAAACAATTAAGGGAAAAAATGTATATGGTGAAGAGGGAGGAGAAGCTTGATCTGTGGCTTCTGGAAAAGGATTTGAAGAAATTATTTGGGGGGGGGAGGGTAAAGGGGAATTGTAAGCAGTATCTTGCAGGGGATTAAAATGGCCAGGGGAGGGCAACAGTAGATTTTTCTATGGTCCAAGTTTACATTCACCTTAAAGATATGCAGTAATATCTGTAGTAGCAGAAGCTATAAAAACTTTTAAAGCTGAAAGGAAACAAACCCCTGTAAACCTTGGAGAAAACCAGGAAGATTTTAATGCTGAGGTCACTTGATTTTCTTCTTCTCTTCTGCTGAACACCAAAAATTGCCTCTTAGAGTTTTGTCTCCCCTGTTCCCTCCCACCCCCTACTTTCCATTTATTTTCTAGATTTATCTAGGAGCCAGGCAGGAGAACCGAGGCAGCTCCCCCATGCACTGCTTGCTTAGAATTCCGACTTCAGGCAAAGAAAATGAGAAGGTTAAGTGCCTGCTCACTTTACCTATTGTGTTCTGATCCCGGATCTTTGACAAGTTTTTCTGTTCTTTCTGTCATGACTTCCTTGGCCTGTCCATCCCCCACCTCCTGCATATTAAAAAACGGACAACTTTTTGATACATAATATGAAAAACTTAGTGGCAATGCATACCCTGGACTAATTTTACATTCGTCTCCACTTTTATGAACATAGAAATTATTGCCTAGCAATGCTAAACATACTTTAGCATAGAAGCAGATTTTATATTTGTGCTTTAATATTTATTTGACAAAACTCTCAGAGGTACAGTACAATAATCTCCAATTAAGTATGACCTGCTATAGAGGACAAGATCATTTCAGTGTTGTCACCTCTGCTTCATGCCTCACACATTGCTACCTCTCCTTCCTGTCTTTCCTCCCTCCACCCCTCTTCCTGTCTTCTTCTATACTCTTCCTCTCCTTTTCCCTCTCTGCTCCTCTTGAACACACGCAGGCCACATATATAATTCTCAGAATGCAGGCATTCACAGCATAGCTGGTAGAACATACAGTCGATCGTCACCTCATCTAAGATACACTGAGCATCTGTGCATCATGTACATCTGTAACACTGTGATGCCTTGCTCTTACTTGCCTGTGCACCCACATGCATATACATTTTATCATCACTGGATTAAGGCAGAGAAAATGCCTGCCAGTCAAGGTATCCTCCTAGCCCCGAGGGATCGTATCAGATGTAGTCTAGTGATGGCCTTGCTAATTCAAGGTAGTACAGAGACCTTGGTAGTAACTCCTTGAGCTCATCTTTTACTTTGACTTTGTTCTTCATAGGGATTTCAAATTCTGCCTGCCTAGTGGAGGGCGAGGCAGAAATGAACTCAGATGTGTTCCCTCTACAGAACTCTTCAGCTCGGGACTGCTCAACTTTCTTTTCTAGCCTTTTGTATCTTAATTCTACACTGGAGGAGTTTGCAACAAATTTTTGAAAACTGTTATTTTATATTAATATTTTATTAACCAATTCTAGGACAGAAGTCCTGTGTTGGAATAACCTTCTCCTTCCTTACTTGTAGCCCTTGTCCTCAGTTTGTCTGAAAACCTTTTCAGCTTCTAGTCTCCTTAGACCAGATTAACCTTGGCTTAGTTTTCCAGAATTGTTATGCTGTTTGTAACCATTGAACAGCCCTGATAAGATGTCTGCTTGCAGTAGTCTGATGGTATAGCAGGACAAGAAAGAATTATTATTATTATTATTATTATTATTATTATTATTATTTTGATAAAATGCTAAGGAACGAAGTCTGTGTCATCCTAGTAGAAAAAAAAAAAAAAACCAACCCAGGACACTGAGGAAAAGAATATAAAAGGAACAGAAGAATAAAGACTGGTGACCCTGAAGAAGAATTAGTTGAATGGCTGAAAGGAGATGGATGCAGGGAGAGAAATGGGAGAGAAGTCTCTATGCTCTGGAAGTTAAGATGCATTTTGTCATTATTTAATATCTTTCAAGGAAAAATAACAGCGAAAACTTTCTCATAATTATTGCAAATGAAAGTCTTGTTTGGCTTCAAAACAAACACAATCAACAGGACATTTTAAAAATATGATTTCTTTCTAATAGAGGGAACAGTTCCATTGTCTCCATAACGATGCACCTACACAGGCCAGCCTCTCCTGAAAGCAAGAAGATGGGGAGACATTCCTCATGTTAGAGTATGCCTGAAAAAGAAGCATTAAAAGATTTTTTTCTAGCTCATGTTTTTACTATTATTTTTGAGAGAATTTGAAAGACTTCTGCGATGCTTTGAGGGAGAGAGTTCTTCATTTAGAGAACAGCTTCTTTGCCTGTTCCTTCTATATGGCAAACAGCTCTGCTTAGGATACAGGGATCAGCAGTTGCACAATATACAATATTTAGAATAGAGGGTCAAGGCTAGTGACCTGAGGAGAAGGAATCCTGAAATGGGTAATTCCTGAAATACCGTTCAGAAGATTTTCAAAGCCTTAGGGGAAAGGAGTAAGGGGACATTAAAACAGAACCTGCAAACAGAGATACAAAGTTAAAAACAAAAACAGTGTATGTGTGTATGTGTATGTGTGGAGGGGAAATCAGATGGAGCAACCACCAATGAACTCCTGAGAAGAGTTGTTTCTATGTTAACAGCAGACTGCTTATTAGGACAACATACCCTTCCCTCACCCCCTTGCTGCCTCTAGAAGAGAGAGAGAGAGTCATAATTTGTTACTGGTCCAAACTAAAAGGAGAGCTCACAATTTGTGGTCATTTACTTCACAGAATTTCTTGACATAATTTCGATGTTCTTAGCGTCCAATGATCTAAAGACAAACATTTTTGATTAGAGGTATACCAGATGGACAGGTGTTATTATCTAGTGATGGAGTGCCATTATAAAGATATTTGTCATTCCTGTGATAAGGACTGTTCAAATTTTGGTTCTCCGCATTTATTATCAGAAGGGACAACTGCCAGTCGAGAACACTTAATTACCAAGTCACCCTGTCCCTAGCCATTCACCCTGTAGCTACACAATAAATATTAATTAAGTACCTTGATGAATAGAACCTTTTTCTAGAGGGAGACAAGTCTGCAACTTAGCAACGTGGTACCTACCCATACACACCACAGGTAGAGGAGGCAAGGGAAACATTTTTTTGAATTGAAATAACAGGGTGGGGGGTCTTTAGGTAACAGAATGTAATTACCAAGGCTGGGGTTTGGCCAGAGCAATGGGGCTATGCCTCATGTTTTTAAGGAGGAGGTCATGATCGCACAAAGGCAAACCTTCAATCCATGCTGACATTAAGTGACGAAACTGACCATGTGAATGTCAGGTTGTCAGAGGTAAATGATTGCCCGCTACTATAATGCATTCCTGAGTTACCCCAGTGAGAATCAACTTTGTAGGAGATCATCTTTTTAGAATAATTCATGAGAAAGAGCCTGAGAAATTAAACCCTGATAAAAGCCAAGTATTTTTACTTTCTGTTTCTCCCCAGTGAAAAGTTGCTAGGCAATGGTAGGTAGACCATCTAACATGCACATCTAATGGCATCTAACTCCAAGCGAGAACCTGGGGATCAGGTTGTGTTGTTCCTACCCGGACTACAAGTGTCCTCCTCCCCTGGGAATGTTTGGTTCCCTGATTTCATCATCTTTTTAAGATACTCTCATTTTATACCGTCATAACACTGACTACAGGAAAATATGGCGACAGGAGAAAGCAGTTCCATTTCTGATCTTACTCGTGCTTTTAGATACAAGTGACCACCTACAATGATTAAAATGGCTGGTGGCAATTCTAATTATGCAAATACTTTTGATAGACTCTTTCAAATTTAAATTTTACGCTGTCCTTGTTTTGAAATCTGCAACTGATGTACTTATGTGCTTAGTTTATTTTCCAAGTCTCTCTAGGAGTGCTGATTTAAATTGCTCCATTTTTTTTGAAGACTATGAGGGGGGAAATCAAATCTACAGATGGCTAGCATCTGTGGCTCTACGGTGTTAACATGTACAATAATGCACGCTTTCTAATTGAATACAAGGATGCAGCTCAATCGAGGGTCTGTGCTAACAGCATCACATGACAGTGTGGCTCAACCACGATTATTAGAGAGCAACAGAACTTCTCCATTGCATCCTACCGGAAAGGAGCATTGTCTCAGAGGTTTCTGCATCACAGTTTTCTTGAACTGCACCTGTTACCAAAAGAAGAGTCCATGCTCTTCGAAGATCAGGCTATGGTCATTTCTTTCTTTCTTTCTTTCTTTCTTTCTTTCTTTCTTTCTTTCTTTCTTTCTTTCTTTCTTTCTTTTTTTTTTGAAAAAGTAATACTATTAAAGAAAACACAATGACCTGTAAGAGACAAAGAGAAAGGGAATCCTCGCTGTTGTTCAGTTGAGTTTGGGCCTCTGTAGCATTATCTTTGTCCACCAAAATCCACCCGAACCTGCAGATCTTTTCAGTGTCATTTTGAAAATCGAAGGAAACATCAGAGCAGGAAGGAGTAATACAAAGAGACAAGGCAATCTTCTGCAGCTCCCAGGCGTTTCTCCCAACTGCTGATAAACATACCCTTGAACAGTTCAGAGAGCTAAATAGGGACGGGAGAATTTGTGAGTATGTCGAGCAACGGGCTGAAATGAATCGTGTCAAGATCACAGGGATGCCCTGTAAGTACCGACGCACACCCCAACTTCATTCGAGAGGGGTGCCTCCTGGCTCACTTTTACAATCCATTCCGAGTGACCTAAAGTGCAAGGTCTTTTACTTTTTTGCGGTATGTTTCTTTTTTTTGCTTTTGCTGCTGCTGTTGTTGATGCTAGGGATTCTCTTTATTCTCAGTTTGAATACAGCAGAGAAAGTAGAAGAGGTCCTATTTAATATTTGGAGAAATCTTAACATCACCATAGAATTAAACCTGGTTTTCAAATTAAAAAAAAAAAAAATGTCGGTTTTTCAATCAATGACTTAAAACCCTATGAGCCAAAATGCACCATACCGATTATATCATGTAAGGAGAAGTTTACAAATTTTTTGTTTGTTTGTTTGTTTGTTTGTTTGTTTTCTCATCCCTGCAATTGGGCCACAGCTCAGCAGTCCTTGGGTCCTTCTGATTTGTTTTCAGGTTGCATCTGGTGAAAGTTAATGTAAGACAAACTGAACAAGACAGCAATTTCACTGCAGGGTTGCTGGGTTTCTTAGAGGATCCGTAGAAGAGAGGTAACTGTAAGGATCTGTGGGAAAACAGAAATACAGGCAACCTCCATGGCATACTGCTGGGTTATTTCTGGCGCCTTTCTTCTTTCTGGAGCTGGGGACCGAACCCAGGACCTTGGGCTTGCTAGGTTCTGGCACCTTTCTTGATAAGCATTTCCTCCCAACTCTCATGACCAAAAATTCCAGAGGAAAATTGGCTCTGTCCTGACAAACGCAGCTTGGGTTATTCATTTTGTTCTTATTCTAATTTTCTGTGGCTACATGGGTGGTGAGGCCATTAAACATACTCCATACTCTGTTTTCTACTTCATCTTAAAAATTACTGTAGTGTAGGCACGTGCATGTATCGTGTGTGTGTGTGTGTGTGTGTGTGTGTGTGTGTGTGTGGATGTGTATCATGCTATACAGGTAGAGGTCTGAGGACATCTCTGGATTCAGTTTGCTCCTTCCAACTTATTGTGGGTTTGGGGAATCAAACTCACATCTTTGGACTCTCAAGGCAAGTGTCTTTATCCACGGATCCATCTCGCTGACCCATAGCTGACTTCTTTTGTTCAACCCTATAATTCGCCATGATGGTTTACGCCAAAGACAAAGTTGCTTTCATAGACCAAGGTAACACCTTAAAGTCTTTTGAAACACAGCTTCCATTTCGAGACTGCCAATTCCACCTTGACACTTGTGCCAATTTTGGCTATATATACTCGCAATTACATGAGACTTAATTAAGGGAATATATTACAATAGGTGAAACTTTTAGAGAAAAGCAGCAAGATTCCTTATTGCTCTGTGGAAGCACGAATTAGACTAACAAAGCCGATGGTAGCCCTGGAAAACACTAACCACAAGGCCTTCACTACAGACGGGTACAGTGTTCATTTTAGATGACTCCAGTAAAATGCCTCATATTAAAAATCTTCCACCATTAGAAAGATTGTATATCATCTAAATAAATTCATTTGCCTTTGTGGACTGAAAATGTCATCCAGGTGCCGTTCATAAATTTTAGAGGCTGTATATTAAAATTGTTATAATAGTCTAAATGAAATCTTTAAACATATGAATTATTGCATTTGGTTGAATATATTCAGTTTTTCTTATCCGGGTGCTTTTATCTTGGGTCATCTGGGCAGCCCAACTTGAAGTTTTGTTCATAACAGACTAAGGTAGATGGAAAAATGGCATAATTGGATTTTTAAAAAGATTCTTCTATTTTCCTAACAAAGAACAGTGAAAGCACATTTACAGCTATTTCTTTAAACTTTTCCTTCATTGGAAATCACAGTTCCTTCACGTATGGGCTTCAAATACATCTGTTTTATATTTGTTCCTATATGTAACCCTCACTCCCCCTCCCCTACCCCAATACCTCTGTCTGTCTTGTGTGCTCAGAAAAAAGTATTTATCCAACAAATGAGGGAATGAAGGAAGAATCACAGCAGTCAAAAGTGAGAAACTGACATACAGGGACCTTGAAAGACTTCTTAGCTTTCCTGGGATGCTTTTAAAAGTCCTTCCTATTAGATCCGTGTTTAAGAGTGTTAGAGCAACTTTCCTTACTACCTAATGAAAACAATTCTGTGTTCCCAGCCTAGGAAAGTATAAACTCTTCAAATTTCAGAATCGGTATCTCTAATATATATATATTAGAGATATATCTCCCCCTCCTGCAAGAAGTACACTTGCTTTCCTCTAACACTGCTTTCACTCTTGTCTACTGGGAACAGCTGCTGGGCCTCATCCTATTTTTCATGTGATGGTAGTCTCTTGAATCTCCAGAGATAATTGTGGTGACTCATCCTCATTAAGTACCAATTGGGTGAATCAACTAACGGCTGAATCATTCAATTCTACCCATCTTTCAAGAATAAATCCTCATATTTTTTTTCTATGACGGTCACCCTAATTATTTTAGATAGACATCATCTCTCCTCTTTTGAACTTTTATTCATTACCAAAGTAACATATAATGTTGGCCTCTCTTGTAGGTGAATTCTGACATTCTGTTAGCAGGTGGGTCTTAGCTCACTCTCTATATCCATGTGTTATATTGCGTGTAGACATTCCTTTCTATTCCAAAAGCACAACAACACTATATCAAGACTACTTCTGTTTTATATACACATATACCAAGCACATAGGTTCCTACTGGATCCAAGCATGCATGATTTATTCTCTTCTTTTACAGATATGTATGCTTAGTATTTTCTCACTGGGAAAAAATATCCTAAAAACTTAGGTACCAAGTAATTAATCCTCATTCTCTTATATTTCACTATTTTCAGTCATTGTACCTCCAGGCATATGCTGACAAGCTGGGATTTGAACCTAGGGCATCACACATATCAGGCAAGTGTCTTATCACTAAACTAAATCCCTAGTTCTCATCTTTCAGTATTAATAATAATACCAATCATTTACTGCATGCTTACTAGATACCAAAGACTGCTGTTTTGGTACTTCAAGTTCTGTTTTACAAGAATAGATACTTGCAAGAATTCCAAGGGATAAATTACAATCCCTTTTATTTTTGTATAAAAAAATGAATGCTTAAGAAATAAGTCATTTGTCCAAGACCAAAATAAGCTAAATAAATGATCAGGATCAAATAGAGGCATTTTTAATGGTAAAAGCATTTCAAGTGATCACCTATTGAATAGGAAAGCATCAGAGACAAAAGATTCCTTTACAGATGAGTACCGTGGAATCCCTTCAATGGAAAGGGTTACCACTCAGCTCACAGAACCCATGCTCAGTCCTCCTATGACTTCCTGGTTAAGATCTTGCCCTTCTTCCATTGGAAACTTGCAGACAGAAGGAACTGACTAGCCAGATGCAGAAGTCTTCCAAGCAGTTTCAAGTATTGGGTGTTGAATAAGTCAAACAGTTGGCCTTCTAGCACATTTTACTGAACCATCAATTTCTGCTCTATGAGGGCTCATGAAGAACCCCATCTCAGTGACAGGCAGCATCAGGCTCCAACTGTGCATATTCTTATACAGGTGAAGGATCCCCAGGCTTCTTTCCTACTCTCTTATTTTCAATAATAATCCGGCATGATACCCAAGGTAGCATATTGAAATACATAAATACATCTTTATGTAAAGTTTTGAAAAGAGTCAAACAAATTTCATAAGACTATGAGTCCAAATATAAAATATAATGAATGATTTGCTCACAGTCTCCATAATTGCCAACTTATTATTATTTAATGGATGCTAATACCCATTGATTCTTGCTTTGAGCAAAGCTATGATCATTTTATTGCATGCATTTTCCTAATGCATGCTTGCCAGATACCATGACACGGGCGCCATTGTTAGTAATTTTAGTAATTTTACTTTATAGATCATGAAATCAAGTCTCAATAACGTTCTGCATACCTAAAGGACATTCTAGTAGTAAATAATGATGATGATGATGATGATGATGATCATAACAACAACAACAATAATAATAATAATAATAATAAAACTGACTATGTGAAATGGACAATTGACTGAATAGATGATGCAGTTCAAATTTCGAGGATTTCTATAACTTTACAGTGATTAAAATATTTCTCAGTTGTCTCAGTCTCTCCTTTCACTGTACTGAAAGCAGTAAGTTTTATGCTAGGGGAAAAAAAAACCTTTAACCTTTGACATACTATTAATGTAATACCCATAAAGCTGGACAAAATGTGCATCTTTCTCTCGATTTCTTTTTTGTTATTTTTTTTATTTACATCTTTTCAACCTGGGTTTACTCTGCTTTGTTAAGGCAGCAATTACCATGCTATTACCGATAGCATCGCCATGGCTATTGTATGACACCCAATGATCCCAGGCATTGTACTCATTCTCTTTTTGTCTTTTGACCCTTGATATATATTTTTTTTAATCAGAGGGTTGGTCATGTGTGGGTGGGGAAGGGAGGGAAGGGATGAGTGTACAGGTGAATGGCTGTACACAGTTAATTGGGACTTTTAATAGAACACTTTGTGGACTGTTCAAACAAGAGAGTGAAGAGCTAGGTATCCTTGACAACAGTCTAGGCATATCACAAAACAAAAGAAAGACCAGAGAATTCACAGTGGGAGATCTAAGCAGTGGATCATTGGGATAACAGCTAGCAGCCCTTTGGTGAAAGCTTCAAAATATGAAATGTTTTCATGAAATGTACCATTGCTGCTGGATCATTAGAACAGTCAGACAGAGGACACTGATGATTGGCACCGAAGCTGAGGGAACACTGTAAAAAATGAGTTTGAGTGTTATATTTTTTTGTGTGGCTGGAAGTAATTGTTAGAAGCAGTACCACTACAGATGGATCAGTGGATAAGGCTAAGAACCAGCTCTTAGTACTAATTAACTCTTTATCATTGACCTAAATTCTCCATAGATAAAACAGAGTTAATTATTTCTTTTTTCTTTATATATCTCACAAGCAATTGGGAATGGTTCTCAGGACAGTTGTTGGATACTGTATGGCTTTTTGTGGCATTAAAACAGATTTCTTAGTCATTGCAGACTAATACAACACTAGATATTTCTTGTTGCCTTCATGATAGACCTACTTCACTCTATTAGCAGCTCAGAACTTCTAGAGATGCACATTCTCCAAGTCTCACACACGAGATGTCACCTCTCTGTGTATAAACCGACCCTGAATAATGCCAATAAGCATAGCTTATTTCCTGGGTGACAGTGACCATGACACGGGTACTCAACTCTCCATTACCATCCTGCATATCTTGACATCAGAACTCAATGTGTAGATTTGAAAAAGGCAGATAAACCAAACCCCAAGGATAGCACTGGGTTCCCGAGGCTAGCAACCGTATGGTGGGATGATTCATTTCCATCTCAAAATTTATTATCATTTGCATTTGTGCAAGCTGAGTTAGAATTTTGTCATTTGCAATAGAGATACTTAACTAATGAATCAAGAAACAACTTGCATTTAATTAATCTTAGTTAAATACTGTGCTTGTTAGATGCTATGTATCAATGTTGCTCAAATATTTATGGAGATGCAACACTTTTGTCATATGCCACCTACTAATTTTGGAAGAATTATCAATAACATGACAGGCATTTTGAGATATGGGCATACATGATTGCGCCTTTCAATAGATCTTAGTCTACTATATTTAAAAGAGACAATATTAATTCATCAATATTCACATTATGGTTTACAATCCGGGCAAATGACATACAAGCACCTCTCATCAGAGGAGACCTATGAATGACAAAGAGGGAACAAGAGATTTAGCTCAACCCCCATAGTAAATCCAAAGGTCAGAAGCAGCCGTGCCAGAGTAGGCATACATGCCTAAGAGAAATGTGGACTTTTTCAGATATTAAATAGAAAGCTTACTTGTCACCACATAAAACAATGAATACAATGCCAATTATATTTCTTCATTTATTTGGAAATGTGTGTTGAACACAGGTTTCTAGCACCAAGGCTACAGATCACACTGAACAAAATATACATAAATTCTTGCCTTTGTGGAGTATATAATTAAGAGCTATAAGCAAGTGGACGACATAATGTGTTCTGAAGGTGCTAAGCATCACAGAGCAAAATGAAGTGTGGCAGAGACCATGTAGAACTGCTAGTGTCCAGCGTTGTGACTTTGAACTCTTTAAGAAGCTCTCTAGAAGCAACACAATAATTGATCAAAGGCTGGAAGACACGGGAAAGGAGTCTCATAGTTTTCTGTGGAAAAAAAAAAGAAATCCCCCCCAAAAGAATGGGAAGTTAAAAGAGTAGTGGAGTTGAGAGCTGCCTAGACTAATAGGGTCAGCCAGATGCAGGTACACTAGAACAGTATATGGTTGGAAGGAGAATAGGAGGTCAGTGGTGATAGATTGCACAGGTCACTGTAGGGATTTAGACCTTTACTTTGAGTGGAACAGAGAGCAATTGAAGAGATTTAAAACGAAGGCTGACAGGGTTTGATTTATCTTTTCAAAGGATCATTCTGGCTGCCATTTTTGAGAGCAGAGATTACAGGGGTCAAGGGTCATAATAAGACAACCTCTTTAGAAAGGCCGATAAAGGCTTATGCATGATCCAGAGAAGCAAGGACTGAGGCTTAGACTGGGGACCTGGTCAGCAGTGGTTTAATGCCTGAAATATTTCTAAAATATATTAACTCTGAGAACTGGATATGGACTGTTGGCTTGAGGGCAAGTCATGAATCAGGAAGGACTCTAAAGATCTTGACCTGAAAAACAAAACAAAACAAACAAACAAACAAAAAAAAACCCAAAGGGATGGAGTTATTCTTGACTTGGATGGAGCAAGCTGTGGAGAAGGCCATTTGGAAGGTAAAAATCAAGAATTCAATTTTGGACATGTCAACTTTGGGATATTGATTATCCTTCAAGGGAACATATTGAGTGAACGGTTGAATATTTAAGTCTGAAGTCCAGGGGCAATCACATGTGGAGGTAGGGCTCATAAATGTTGATGTAGAGGACTGAGGTGAGGTCACCTGGGGAAAGGGATTTTTTTTTACAGTGCATAGCAAGTTTCTGACAAATGAGCAGAAAACAGTTAAAATGAAGATGTCAGAGGGAAGACGAGGGAATACCAAAAGAAAATGAGTAAGGACAGCCAGTCAGTCATGGTCAAAACATCCTCCTGGAAGTTGAGAGAAGGTAATACGTATACCAAGGGTGATGAGTGATGTGCTTGGCCACCCGACTAACGAGTTCTGTAAGAAGAGGCAGGAGGGGCAACTGGGATTAGCAACAGGTCATTAGTAACCTTGAAGAAGTCAGTTTTAATGAAATGACACGTTCCAAGACATGACGCTTCAAGACAGTGAGATGGGAAATAACGGGCTTAGAAAATAACATGCTAGCAGTGGTCCCTTGCTAGAAGAGAGTCAGGGTCATAACTAGAAAGCAGAGGCTTTCTAAAAACCAGGCTTTAAAATATCTTATATGGTAGCATAATAATTTTACTGTTAATATTACATATAGAGGAAGGCATTTATGATGGAGAGAATAGAATTCCTGGAGTGGATGCTAGAGCAGGAAGAAAAACATTACACTAGCTAACTTAGGATTCATATCCACTATGTGTGCCTTGCTTGCCTATTCAGAGGCCATCTGGGGATCCTGCAGGGTTCCAGGTAATCTGATTCTCCAATCATTTCATGATATTTTACCTTTTAAAAGCAGAAGATATTAGGTTAACAGTTCATAAGAAAACATTGAGCATTTGTTAAATTTTGCATAATACACTGTCACACACACACAAAAATACACAGTTAAATGGTACCGAAGACACACTGGCCACTTAGATGAGGGGGCAGTATTTCTCATGAGTTTTCAAGATGACATGAATAAGGGATGATCCTGCTTTTTTTCTGGCATTTTCCATCTAACAGAGATTGTTGTTTGGTAGTAAACCTTCTGGATAATTTAACAAAATCATTTTTACTTGTTATGGAAAGACAAAAATGACCGAAAAGGTGTTAAATCCTATCTGTATGTAGAAGGCTGTAAAATATACATATGCATATACCAAACATATACTCATGATTAATATATATATATAATATGTGTGTGTATTTAAAAGTCTACATATTATAGTTATGCATACACAAATTATATACATATATAGACTGGCATGTCAGTGTACACTTATATATAAAACATTTGACTTGCTCTATTTTCGAGTCATTCTGAAATCCTTTTGTTTCATTGAGGACTTCTCTTTCAAATAGATAATTTTTCTTATGAATGTGCAAACTTAGATACCATCTGGATAAATTAAATTTGTACAGAGAACTCCTGAAGTGATCACAACCCTAGGTTCCAAAGCAGCAGTAACTGGGATTAGGCTAGACTGTGTCAATCAAGACACATATTCTCCAAAGGTGACCCTTTGCACCTTTGTATGGGATGAGAAGACACTAGTTGCTTCATCCAGAGTCTTACAAAAGTGCCACATTTTCCTTCACTGAGACAATACTGAGATATTATCTTCCTATTCATAAATGCACAGATGGATATTTTTTGAACACTTACACATAAACCTTAGTCTTGTTCACAGATGGGTGCATTCAGATTGTTACACTTGACTTCGTGAGTCATAGCTATCATGGCGTCCCCAGAACAAACCCTTTCCCTTTTACCCAGCATAGTTTCCTACAAGCTCTAAGTAGACTAAATCATGAAAAGGGTATGGAGAGATGTACAGCCAGATCCTAGTCTTGGGGACGCGCCTGTCTGTTTAGAATCAGGCTGAGATTAACCAAGTATCCTCTGTCTCCGAGTTGCTTTTGCCGAATTCTCTCTCAGCTCCAATTGGGGACAGCTATCTGGTCTTTCTGCCATTATGGACTACGAGTGCTTCAGTAAAATTTGCAACCCATGACATAACATGGATCCTGAGTTTGTGTGCTCCCTGTGTGGTCAGGATCAGACCATATCCGGGTTCTCACAGGTAGGTATAAAGTTGCTCTAGGAAAAAAAAATATGAACCATTTTCTTGCCTAGGCAAAGTACATAGATGATGGAGCTGCTAGCTACCATTCACACAGGCTCCTCAACTAAGTGACTTTAGTCATTAATCTCTGGTGACAAAAATCAGTGGATTGCACTCTTCCCTCCAGGAATGTATTCTTTTGGCATACATCCATACATCAGAGCTAAGGAATAGTAAAATGTAGCATTCTATTAGATTGTATGCTTGCTCCCCAAGGGTAGAAAAACATTCCTGTGAGTTTATCTCTGTGTTCAATAGGAGCACAGCTTCTGGAGGAAGAGAGGCACTTCCTATATACTTCTGTTTATTCAACTAGTGGACAAAGTTATAATTCTATCATATAATACTATTATCTTTACAAATTTATTCTGAAAAGTTTCAGTCTAATTTCTCCTCTAGAAAAATTGGACACACACACATCTAAGGAATGTTTCTGTATGTACACACGTGTGTGTGTGTATACACACATATATACATATATATTACATGTATGTCTGCATATATACATATGTATATGTGTATATATATGTGCATGTATACACACACATTTAACTTATATGAGTGTACGCAAATGACAGGGTTGCTGTATGTTCTGTCCATGTATGCACAGAGTTTTAAAGTGTTAGTCCACATCAAGAAAGAGAATCCTTGTGAGTCAGAACTAATCTCTATGTAGCCAAATAGATACCAAGATTCATAATCTGGGATGTGTAGCCCCCCCCCCCTTTGCTCTTCTCTACCCGATGTACCAGTTAGAGTTTTTAGGTATTCAGTGTCATGGAGACACAGTTCTTCACAGGCCCTGCTGTTTTGTTCCTCAATACACTGCTCTCTGGAAGTGACAAAAGCCACTTTCCTGGGGAGCTGTGAGATAGTCTCTCAGTAGCAGAGGTATATTTCCCTGCCCCCTCCTGCCCCAAATTCCAGACTCATGACACAGAAGCACAGTTAGAAATGAAAAATATGGTTCATTATCTTGGTAGCACAGAGAAAAATGTTATGGCTTTATTTAGCAGTTGCTTTTATGCTTTTAAAACCATGTTAATTTCATTTTTTATGTAATTGTGCATTAAATCATCTCAGACAATTGTGTGATTTGGAAATAAAAGTCCAACGAAATAAGTAAAAGCTATAATGTGACTATTTTCCGTTTCTGCTCTTTCGCAGTCTGTTTTTATGTTTCTCAGGCATTAGTGTCTCTGCTCCTTCCTGGGAAGATTAATCTGGGTTTCACAGAGCCTCTTGCCTTCTTGTCTTTAGCTATTCCCCTGCTCAGAGCTTTTCTCCATGGTTTCTGTATCAACTACCTGTGCATTACCCAGCTTCCACAGCATCAGGGCTTCTAAAGCCTCCTAATCCACCAGTCTCCTCTCTAATAGGGCCACCAGCTGGATGAAGACCTCTACCCTGGGACTGATATTTAAAGAGACATAAGGTGCATAGAGAGTGAGTCCTGGTTTATAACATCTCCCTTTTTTCATACACACAGGATTTTTGTTGTTGTTTTTGTTTTTGTTTTGTTTTTGTTTTTACTAGCATGCATGCAGTGCAGTCGGTGCAGTAAAATTCAGTGGATCTGAAACCAAGGTTTCCTCTTATTTGAAGGAAAGCTGGGCCATTTGATATGTTGTCCTTCATCCCTCCTGTCTTAAGCCCTTTATAAGGGATGAATGAAATGTCTGATGTATGATGATGAAGGCGTTAGAACTCTCCAGTGAGGCCTTTGTGATAAGAACTTATTCAAGTCTAATTTTACACATATTAGGCAAGTCCCTCAGCAGCAGATATGAACAAACTCTCTCTCTCTCTCTCTCTCTCTCTCTCTCTCTCTCTCTCTCTCTCTGTGTGTGTGTGTGTGTGTGTGTGTGTGTGTGTGTGTGATACTCATTGAAGTCAACTTCTGTAAGATATTCTATTTCCTGTAAAGGAATGTATACTACTTTACCAAGACTATTGTAATTACACACTTAAAACTTCAGACACTTACTGCTTATACTCTAGAGAAAAGAAAGCCAAAGTCAAGCCTCTGGCAGGATTGTTTCCCCATGTTTCTCCATATCCTTTTGACTAAGTTCTCTCTTCTCCCTCCTTCCCCACCTCCCTCTGATCCTCTGTTCCTCCCTCCCTTCCTTCCTTCTTTCCTCTCTTTCTTTTTCTTTTTCTTTTTTGAGATAGGGTCTCACTCTGTAGTCCTGACTGGCCATGAACTCACAGAGGTCTGCCTTTCTCTTATTAGTGCTGGGACTAAAGATGTATACCATTTTACTTGTCACAAAATGTTCTCTCTCTCTCTCTCTCTCTCTCTCTCTCTCTCTCTCTCTCTCACACACACACACACACACACACACACACACACACACACGCACACACCAGTTCTACAGGATTCAGATGTACCCCAGTTCTTTATCTTCATTAACTTCATGAAGACTGCCCTAGAATGCCTTATTTCTAGGGAGCCAGGGTGAACACTTTAAATTATAAATTATTATTTAATTGCACAATTCAACCCACAGGACAATATTTTGTATTTTCCGTTGATGTTAATACAATGGAAAAATATACTTTCCAGACTAACATTCTATCAAGTAAGCAAGCATTTACCTTTTTTCTGTGTTACAATGATTTTCCATTGGGCATCCATGTGTGTATATTAAAGGAAAAAAAAAACCTTAGTTCAGTTGTAGCATAATTCTCAAGACAGATAAATATGTATACATATGTACATGTATGCTAGTGTATGTAACAATGGAAATATGCATATATCACCTTCAGTGAAACTACCTTTTGTTAGCATTTGCTTGGGGACACTATAAAATGTCAATTAAACTGCCAAACTTTTCATTTTGGTACTCAGCTTTCTACCTCAGGGAGCAGCTTTTGCATCCAATTTATTGTTAAATAAAATAGCCAACTTGGCAGCAGAGTTAGATTAACAAATTATAATAGGTGTTTTTTTTCCTTTAAAAAATTAAGGTGCACTAAAATTCTTGAGAAATAAATTTGAGGGAGATCACAGATTGTGAGAAAGGTCATTCGTCTGTAACCATTTTAAGTGAAGCAGGGAAAAAAAGAATGAACTCTGCCAGTTTGTCTGAATTAAACAGAAGCATAAAAGGAATTAGACTAAAACCTAATAGTGCTTTGTTTAAACATTTCTTTTGTTAACATTTACTATTTCAATAGGAAGCTCTAAAGGAAGAATTCAAAAGTAACCATGGAATGGAGTTTGTGCTGTTGGCCTTAAACTTACACACACACACACACACACACACACACACACACACACACACACACACACACAGCTTGACTGCAAAGCACATCTGTTTCATGGAGCTGAGATTCTCCTATGCATAGGCAAGCAAGGGGAATTTTTCAAAAGGCCACCAAGAATAAGATGACCTCTTTTTGCCCAGTCATAGGTTTACTAGTGGGGTCTATAAGAGGATGTTGGCGTGCTGACTCCTCAGGGGCTAAGTTAAGTGTTTTACATGTAGTATCTAATCTAATTCAGACAATAATTAAATATAGAGGGTGACTGAGCTGCTCTGTAAAAGGTGTAGAATAGGAGACCTCTAGAGAAGAGGGGGCAGGATCTATGCCATTAATATGCTAAGCGGTATGGCTGGAGCTTCTCAAAGTCTGGAGAGAGGGAGAGGCTTTCTTTTTTCACATGTAACGGTACACATTCTTCAGAGGGAATTGTCCTCTTTCTGAGGGGAGGAGGAGAGCCTTTTGCTGACATCCTTTGGAAGCTGATACTGAATTTAGCCAACACTTTCTACATATGAGTGCACTTCATTGAATGGTTCCTTCATGTGCTGGCCCTGTGGCTCATTCTAACTTCTGGAAGCTTGAAAGCCCACCTATTCATGCCAGACAATGTCACCCTCTGCTACATATGCAGCTGGAGCCATGGGTCCCTCCATGTGTACTTTTTGGTTGGTGGCTTAGTCCCTCGGGAGCTCTGGAGTCTAGTTGTTCAAAATAAAATCCTGTTAGCAAGGGTGCTTAGTTATTCAACCTCAAGGTGTTAGCCCTAAATGTGCACATACAAGTAACACTAAATGGATTCAGTGGTGTGTGTGTGTATGTGTGTGTGTGTATGCATGTATGTATATATGTATGCATTTATAACAAAAGATGTATATGTGTACATATGCATGCATACATGTATGTATGTATGTGTGTATGCATTTATAACAAAAGATGTGTATGTGTGTATGCATTTATAATAGCAATTTGTATAGAAGATAAGGTCATGAATTGGAGGAGGCACAGAAGGAAGTTGAGAGGAGAGAAGGAGGGTAGAAGCCTTGAAATACACATGTAACCAAGTCTCAAAATGGAAAATATAAATAAAATATTTTTAATCAATGTTAAACTTATTTTGCACTAATTCACTATACAACAATAATGAAAAGAGAAGACTTTAATGCAGGCCCTGATCAAGAAGTAGGCACACATCTATAAACTTCATGTAGCAATAGTCTCATCACACGAGACACTCATCCACCTTGTCAGAAAGTTAAAATACTTTTATGCAAAATAATGTATTTCGTTTCTCTATGACTGATTAAAGCATATACACAACCAGACACCTAGGAATATTTAAGAAGCCTTTCAGGAA
Organism: Rattus norvegicus; assembly: GCF_021556685.1. NCBI lineage: Eukaryota > Metazoa > Chordata > Mammalia > Rodentia > Muridae > Rattus > Rattus norvegicus. The sequence goes on from NC_141543.1 coordinate 27,236,629, forward strand.
AATGCTTCATAGGATCAAAGGGGAGAAAAAAAAACCAACAAATTTTGATATAAAAATTCCACAAATTCCGATGATACAGTGGCAACATCTCTCGCCACACGTGTCCCCTGGGTATGAAAAGTCACCTCCAAAGACAAAAGGAGTAAAAGTTCACTGCAGATCAGCATTCACAGTGAACTGAGAATAATTTCTCATGACAGGAACCTCTTACTTTGAACCCAAATTAAAAATAATGTTAGTACATACATGTACAAAGAATTCCAGCAATTTTATCAGGATAAATGGATTACAGAAGGTTTATACTCAGTTATCAGTGTTTGATATCAGCAAAATCTATGACATCTTTCAGACCCGTACCTATTTTCTAGAGAGATCCTGGGTTGTTGGGTATCATATTAAACACTCCCATTATAACACCTTGTTTATAGTATCATGAGTTCAGAATCTTTCAAGGAAATTACTGAGTTGGGGCCAGTTCCATTTACACATCTCGTGTTTATGATGGTTTATTCTCCATGAAATGTTTCTTTATGACCTTAGCTAGGAGACCAAACACATTTTAAAGGTGTGGTCAAAGTGGCCAGCAGGAAAATGAGGATGGGTCACAGAAGCTGTGAGGAACGGAGATGTCTTTCTTATCAGGCTTAGGACTTTGGCCACATTCTTGAAGCAATGTCCCTCCCTAATGAAGATTCTGACTCTGCCATGTTTGAATCCTTGCCTTTGTTGAGAAGGCAAATGGGTCACTAGATCCAGCAGCAACTGTGTCTAGACTACTCAAACAGTCTAGGTCACAGTTAACTAGGATCCCTATTAAGACACAGAATCTCAGGCCTGAGATATTTCTACAAGCAAGAATGCAGACACCGGGGAACTCAGAAACCACTTCACAGGCACTGTCCTAAAAGCAGAACATTCTAGATTTTCTGTAAAGATGTACATTTGTAGTTCCAATTTCCTCTGTATGGGATATACTTTTCTTCCACAAAGGGACAGGGATTTGAGAATGATTTTTGTACCTGATACAGGGGTTGACATAAATGTCTCACCAGACAATGAATCAATCTTATTGTGCCAGCCATTGGTGCAAATCACGACATGGATGGAAAAGTGACAGTCAGCTAAGGGAGCACGAGGAAAGCCCCGGGTTGGAATATCGCAGGCACAGGTGACAGCTTTTTCCGTGATCCACGTGCCTGCAGGGACTGAACATGAACACATCAGAACCTTCCGGAGAAAGCTTACTCAAAATGATCATTTGTTTTATGTGTTTGGCTATATTTTCCTGCATGTATGTCTCTGCACTGCATGCATGCCTGATGCCTGTGGAGGCCCAAAGAGGGCATCGAGTCCCCAAGAACTGAATTTACAGATGAACCAACACGTGGGCACTGTGAATTGAACCAGGGTCCTCTTAACTCAATACCCTTAACCACTGAGCCATCTTCTGCAGCCCCCCTCAATAACATTTGAAAACAGTTCACCACATTCCTTGAGTTATTTAGGGTGTCAAACGTTTCGGGTGGTTTGGTAGAGTGAAGATTCTTCAACTGTCCCTGGCTTATTGACTCACAAGCACTACAGTGAGTTCAGATCTTTGCCTTTGAAGTCACGTGGACATTTTTGCATCAAGTTCTTCTCATGGACTGCTTCTTTGGTCCATGCCCCCTCTCTTGAGAACGATGGATAAATCTTTAGTTCACTCACTGCAACTAATGGTCCAACAATCTGTAGGGTCCAGAATTCCAGTACAAGGAAAGGGATTTATAATCATGGCCTCCTAAGAGTCACAGTGAAGAAACTCTGGAAAGTGAAGTGACCAGAGTAATGCAGAGTATGAAGCCACATAGCAGGAAGTCTGAGAGACTATGGAAAAACGTGAATAACCACCACAGAACCTTGATGTTTAGGAAGAGAGAATACCCCCTCCCCCTTTGAGATGTTAACACCTGCTTTTCTAAAGATGATTGTCTTGGTGAGAATTATTTTGATTCCATAATATTTATTTACTTACAATCTAGTAGTTTTGAAGACAAATTTAGATAATATGTCTCTAAAAAGTAATCTATGAAACATGCATATCCAAATAACATGGATGTAAATGAGAATGTTCTTTGACTCTCAGATTGACAGTTTAATCTGTTCTGGACATTTCCTCATAGATTTCTGGTATAGGTAGTTTTATATAGGAGACTCCTGATTTTATATATTTATGTGTAACTGGTCCAGACACACCACCCCCAATTCATACATAATTAAATTGAGTGGTTTACAAGCTAAGGAAAATGCAACATAAAAACTATTTATACTTCTGATTGTTCTAGTGCCAAAGGTGAACCATGATAACTGAGAAGTTTAAATGAATCTGGTTCAGTCTGGGGGGAGGGGAGGTCAACGTTTTGGTTGTGTGGATTACACAATGTATGTGATCTTACCAAATTCACACTCACACATCTGTAACATATCATTTGATTACATACTGGCATTGTCAATATCATACACACATCTAAAATTCGTACCCCTGAAGATATGTGTTTTTATGTGCATATAGAAACAATTTACATGTATGCTTATTTTATAATATGGTTAATGTTAAATAAAATAATGGATATCAAGTAATTCATATTGTAGCTGCCTTTGGTTAGTGGGTAAAAGAAGTAGGGAAAAGAAAATTAAAACGAAGAAAAGCAAATGTTCAAGCAGTTGAGAAATCTGTGCAACAAATGAAGAAACGTAAGAATGGTTAGGGTTTCTATTGCTGTCATAAAACACTGTGACCTGAGGCGACTTGGAAAAGAAAGGGCTTATTTCCCCTGTACGTCACATTACAGTCCCTAACCGAAGAAAGAGCGGAAACTCAAGTAGGGTGGGAACCTGGAGGCAGAGGCTGAGCCGAGGCCATGGAGGGGTGCTTCTCGTTGGCTTTCTCCCCACGGCTTGCACAGCCTACTTTCTTACGGCACCCGGGACCACCATTCCAGAGTTGGAACCACTCACAGTGAGCTCGTCCCTTCCACATAAATCAAGAAAATGCTCCACGGGTTCGCCTTCAGGCCAATGCCATGGGAGCATTTTGTTGACTGACGTTCCCTTTTCCGAAATAACTTTAGCCTCTATCAAGTTGATATAAACCTGGCCAACATGAACTCGTATAACAAAACTGAGAAAACAAGAGAAAAGACAAGAGAAAAAGGGATTTAGTCCTTGCATCCTCAGAAGCTTTGCTCTGTCATAGCTAGTTTGCTTCTGTTTTTATGCTGTATGGTGTGGTAGCCATGGCGGCCTCTCTATGACTGAGTGATCATTAGCCTAAGCACAACATGCAGTCACTACAGAAAGGTTATTAGTATTCCATCTCAAGTCTGAAAATGTCAAGCTATATCAGTCTGGTAGGTGCTGATAGGAACCCCATTTCCCATTATCATATGTTAATGAAGGGAAACAATGTTCAGTCTACTAGGGGAAAGCCCAGAATGAGCAGAGCCTAGGGTCTACACAGCTTTCTACATTTCCAGCCTCATTAAAATATGCAGATTGTATCATTAAGAAACAGTTGCCTGGCAGAGTTTTCTCCTGGAGTCCAGTTATAGGCACATGCTTGGCAGTTTTTATTACAGCAAGTTAACACACTACTCTAGTCTATGTAAAACCAGCCAAAAAAATTAAGAAAAGAGAAGCAAATTTTATCTTCTATGTTTTCATTTGGGGGTTATTTTACTATACCCCAAAGGTGTGATTCTGTTTAAAATCAAAAAAAGAAGGACCAGTTATTATGTGTGTTTTGTGCTTCGTATAATACCCAAACCCTCATGTGGAAACTTCGTGTCTTCTCATAGCTTTTTTCTTCCAGCGTGTGAACATGATAGTATATTTGATGTAATAACGCACTTTACTACCTAAGCTTAATTCAGTTGGTCATTATCACTGTCTGTGTGTAACTAGTGTAGTCATGGGCCTTGGAAAAAAACCATTCCACTACTCTGATAGACCAGCTGGTTCCTTCAGTTAAATCTAATCCTATACCTACAGATAAGTCTAATGATCACCCCCATCAAAGAAGTCATTCATTGCAGCTAATAAAGATCACCACAGAAAACTACAAGAGGACACAGTGTAGAAATCAACATATTGCAGGGAGCCCAGGACTAACAGATACATCTACGTCACAGCTTCTGCATCTTTAGCTCAGGGAAAATCATGGAAAAGGACACGGAAAGAGTATAGGAATAAGACCACCAAGAGGTCCACTGCGAAACCAGCCTTTTCTAGAAATGGCTACGTAAACAGTACCAGAGCAACGGTAAAGTCAACATTATTAAAGAGTAACAATATCAACGTTAATGATGAAGAAAATTTCACAGGACCCCACTCCTGGGCAAAGAATGATAGGCAACTAATGACTGCTGGGAGAAAGGGAATTGTCCTCTCTTAGGAATGACCCAACTTATTGTTAGCCATTGCTCAGTGGCCATCCTTGAAGCCACATATTTGCCTTCTGCATTCAAGCGGACAGGGAAGGAAGAATATTTTCAAAAATGACTTAACAGCAACTCTTAACAGCAAAACGTAACAGCAGAACCTCATCAATGAACACTTCTGACATGAGGGCCCACCTTAAGAAAACTGATAACTGCATTGGAATCTGGAATGATAAGAAAGCGATTAGGTTATCGAAGAGGTTCACAAAACCAAAGATTTAGTAGTTATTAATGTTAAAAAATGTAGAAAATATGTCGGTATTGCTGTCACATACAAATATAATTAAGTTTGGTTTTTCAAGGCATCCAAATATATTCTAAGATCCCAGAATATTTCTGAGGTCAGAACTGTTTTTATAAAGTTGTTAAATTATCGTCTTTTTCATTGTGCTGACATTTGCACTGATGGGCCAAAGCAGTGTTGTCTGGCAGAAGTTAAGACCTTCTCTCTGAAAAACATTGGTATTCACAGAGGTTTTCTCCAGCATTTACTCACTTTGAAAACAAATGCTAATTTGACCAAAAAAACATTCTTGAAGCAAAAATAATAAGGCATTATCAATTTAATTAAATCTTGACCTCTGATACATTTTTAAAAGTCTGAAGTAATGGGCGAAGGGAAGTAGAAAGCGGTGCTCTCGGTCTGGAAAACCACATGGAGGCCTTGTCTTGTAAGGAAAGCGTTTGTGCAATTGGGTTGTGAGTTGAACCGTTCCATTTTCACGGAATATTATTTTTACTTTAAACACGCAAAGACAATTATGGCCATTTAGACTTGAGTATTTAACAGGCATTCTCTGTAAAATAAATGAAGCCACTTAGCCACTTGAAGAAATCAACCATATGGCTGTATTGTTGCCAATGATCAAATTCAAGCTTTGGAGCAAAAAAAAATTAGTATTGTGCAAAGCTTAAATTTACCATCAGGAGCACAACAGCTTTCTGAAACATCAGAACTTTTCTGATGAGCTCGGTGGTAACATTTGTAAACAGGAGAGGGTTTTTATGCTGGAGATTTTATGATGAAATGGGCCAACATGTGGGAGATCTGCATATCCCAGGACCCACTTATTTTCCCAGGAGCTGTGGTCTTGTGGCACAAGTTTCTTGCCATTGGAGAGGTCTTTTTCCAATGGCAAGAAAGGTGAGTGGGTTTTCCTGTTCCAGTAAGAAGCTAGGACAATGACAATCGTTTTCCTGAAATTTGAATTTGTTAGCTTTATGGAGTTGCAAGAACGGATGTCCTCAATTCTGAGAAATGGCCGTTCGCCATGCTTTCTCTCCATTTGTTCTCTATATAAAACAAACTTCTATGCATATATCTCAGTCCAAACAATGAACTGATATTAAAAGATACCCAGCAAGAATAAGATAGAGCAATGGAATGGCTCTCCCTAAATACTTCAGAAAGTATTTGGTGTTTATGTTTTTTTTTCCAAAACAACATATTATTGTGAAAAGAATGTAGTATTGTTACTCTAGAGTAACTTTGGGGCTTTTTATTTTTAGGTCAGGCTGGCCTTGAACTTGAATTCCTGATTCTCCTACTTCTACCTCCCGAAATGCTGGAGCCTGTTACTAGTTAAAACTACTCTCTTGACATTTCTCTGTTTCTAATTTTAGTATCCTGAATGTTAGTAAATATAATATACATTAAGAAAGTCTCTTTGGGTTAATTTATTTTAAAGACATGTCTCCCAACTTTAATTTTAAGAAATACTATTCTTGGGAGAAGCAATATTTTTCTGTATATTTAATTTTTTTAGGTGTATCAGTCAATTCAAAATTTTACGTTTTTATTTGCATTAAGCAAATTTCCACACATACCTAAGAATTAATTAAGTCCTTCTCAAAGGCCACATACTTCTGTGTTCTGATTTCAGGTATGTACAATGCTCTCAAATAAGCATGTCAATGAAAATTCTAAGTATCTCTTGGAAAAGCAATATGATAGCTATTTACTCTTGAAATAAACATCTGCTTCTCATATGCATGTAAAACGTTAACAGACTTAATGGGTTGGTTCCTTGCAATAAAGTTGACTGGACCCAAGAGTTACAGGACAACTGTGTTCCAAAGCCCTCACACTGAGGAAGGGATGAGATTCCCAACACCTGCCCTGAGCCAAAGCATCAACCTGCGATAGAAATGCAAAGTCCAGCTCAGGTGTCTCCTAGGATCTTGTTTCAGTTTGAACAAAAACACCTATAAAATCCCATCCAACTTCACAAATAATGACAGTTTAGACCTTGATTATTTTACCTATTTAATATTTACTGTTACAGATTGGCAAGAAAAGACTTTATTATTTTAAAACTTTCACCATTTGGTAAACAAAGAAAACCCTTCTTTTAAAACCATTTCATTATATCCAGGATAGATGAGAAAAATTTACAGAAGAAAAAAATTGAGAATTGGATCACTGGAGAACATGCTCACACCTGCAGTTAGCAAACACGTGACCTGGCATTAGGAGCCAAGACCACTGCAGTGGCACAGGTCTCTCCATCTCTGGGTACTCCTTACGGTTTCCTAGCATTCAGGGTTCACTTGCACAGATTCTGGTCTTTAAGTTCTCACATCAACCCATCAATGTGCTGGCTTCTTTCCATGATCACGTGAAAGCCAGCAGAGCACACATGAGTCTTCGTTTACTTTCTGAGCACTTTAACTTCTGCTCTACTGCCTGTCTCAATCTGCAATGATATGTGTGTGGTGTTGTTTTGTGTTTTTATTGTTTAATCTTGTTAATAATATGTAAGCACTTTTAACTGCCTATGAAATCAGATTGGCAATGGGTACCAGTTCTCTTTAAAGACTTATTCCTACAAAGGTCCCTTTAAAAGGACACTCCAGAGACATTTTCAAGTGTTTCGTAAAAGTTTAAGGTTGAGTGGACCGCAGATGACTGAGGTACTGAGGTTCTTGCCTCCAAGCCTGACCAATTGAGTTTGATCCCAAAGTCCAATATGGCAGAAGTTGAAGACCAATGCCTGAAATTAGCCCTCTGACTTGTACGCAAGCATATAGGTGTGTGTGTGTGTGTGTGTGTGTGTGTGTGTGTGTGTGTGTTTGTGTGTGCATAGACATGATTACTCATCAGAGCACTTATGCATAAGAAAGAGATAATTGTAAATTTTAAATCATAATGACATAGAAAATGAGCTTTCTTTGGTTCTTAGCTCTTTACATATTTCAAGTTGGTGATATGAGTTAAAGGAACAAGTTCTAGAGAGTATCATGTCTGGAGTTAAATTGTTCACTTCTTTCTATATGCAACTTTGTATCTTTAATGGAAATAACAGCAACAAAATAATGCTGTTTAGTAAATGTCATGGATGGGTGCTCACTGATAACTTGGTTATATGGAAAACCCAGATGGTAGCTCATGTAACAGAGGTAAATCCATGCACTTACACGGCTCAAAATTAATCAGATAAAGATTAAAGTCATTATGGGGGAAAAGAACCATAAAGATGTGGGAAAATGGCAACTATTAGCACAGATATGATGGTCTTCCTCATCTGAGAAGTGAGACAGCAGTTGCTGGATTATTTCTTTTTTATTTTTTTTAAGTTACAGTATTTGTTTTTAGTCTTCAATTCCCACCCCAATTTGTTTATTGTCCAGTGGGGACCTAGAACAGTTATTACATTCCTCAAGGTCATGCAGAAAGTCACATTGTTCTTCGGAAAGGGGCTTATATATTACTGCAACCCAGCTAGGTCCTATTGCTTCCTGCGGTGAATGGGCCCATGTGGAACGAAAGAGCGCTCTTAAGCAAATTCCAATTATGGTTTATTAACTTCGCACGTAGCATTTATCTTGCAGTTTCCAAAAATAGTGGAACCAATTAAACTGTCTGTTTAGCAAGAAGGTTTTCTTTTTTTAAAAAAAACTTTTAATTTTTCCTCAGATAAAGTCTTTATAAAAAAGATAAATGGAACCCTACAGATCTGAAGAAATGGGGCGAGGGGGTGGGGGAGGTATCACTTTCCAGCTTCCAACCCATCTTCTTTCAAAGCCAAGGCAAGTCTTTTTGTGTCTCCCAGTAGATAGTCTAACATCCTCTGTCAAGCAAACACGCCCATTTTAGCCTGGTAGATAGTAGTGGAAATTAGTTACTTAGGACAGTAGCTAATTTGAAATGAAAGCCCAACAAATTCTAGGGTTCTGTTTGCTGTCAAAACAAGATTAAACAATCACATGAAGACAAATAGTACATTTGTACGAGGAGGCTTGAGGACAGTATTTTACTTTACACTTAAAATGCCATCTATGATTTCCAGTCAGAGAAGTAAAAGCAAGACTTCAATTGATGAAAATCTCTGGGAAACAAACTTTGGCAATCTTCATTTTCCTGAGGGGGCGCAAAAAAACTCTGATGTCCAAATGAGGGCCACGATGCCTAGAAAAAGAGATTTCACATGAGATATCTATGTTAAAAAAAAAAGGTTAGGAAAGACTTGTTCTGGAAACCAATATAGTGATGATGATGATGATGATGATGATGATGATGATGATGATGATAAATTCTGTACCTCAATTTAGCTGGATTATCAATTTCCACAAATCACAGAGGACCTAAAGAACGAGAGACAGGTGAACAAACAGCGTATCTCCAGCTAGGTCCCCTTTAATGGAATTGTACTCTGAAGGAAGAATGCCGGGAAATGAATAAGCAGAAAGGTTTTGCCTTACATACATGGCCGTCCTCCATCTGCAGCCTCTTGACACTTCATCTAATTCCTTTGCAAGTGTCCTGCGAAGTTGTGAATTGGAGACTGCTTCCCCTTCCTCTACATTTCCAACGTAAAATCTCTCTTGACTCGTTTCTTGCTATGGCTTCCTTGCTGGTGTGCTTACCTTCTCACACCAACCTGTCCAGCAAGAGCTGTGGGGTGTTGGAAGACACATTCATGCTATATAATCTGCCACTTCCTTCTGCTGAATGAGGATGGCAACCATTTGACAGGTTAGGAGGTAACAACAACCTTGGAGTAATACAATGATTACTATCCTATTAACTTTACCATTGTTCAGAACTAAGTTCTTATTTTTCAATGTCAGTAGAGCTGATTACACTTGAATGCTTACATAATACACAAAACTTTAACGCCCCCTTCTCCCTTGCTACAGTTTCATTTTCAATTAAAATTGTGTGTGTTTCTTGTGTGGTTATATGTGTGTGAATGCGGGTGTCGACTAAGGCTAGATGAGTATGTTGAGTCCCTTCCAGACAGAATTACAAGTGGCTGCGAACCAAGCCTGGGTCCTCTGAAAGACCACTATATACTCTGAGTAACCTCTCCAGGCCCCCAGTCTTTTTCTTTTCATTTTAAATTTTGTTTTAAAACAATTAATTCCCTTCTTATAAATGTTTAGAAAACCTTGTTATATTGTCCAACAACAATGACAACAACAACAAAACAAAACAAACAAATGCTAGCCCTCACCCAAGGGGAAACAAAATAGGGTCATATTCATAAGTCTGCATTGTGAGATTCTCAGTCTCTCACTTGATACAACACAGCAAAAATGAATTCTCTCACACATACAGAGTTGGGAAGCTAGACCCTGCCGTGAGGCGCTAACCCCTTCACAAGAAGGACCACATACTTTCTGAGTTATGCAATTTATTTTTTAAGAGAAGCCAGAGTCTTGCCAAGTCTTAGCCTCGTCCATTATTTGGCAGATTTAGGATTAGGGGTTTTAGTGGAAACATTCAAAAATACCCAGCTATTTTTTGAGATGGAGGAGTTGGCTAATTCAGCAGTTGCCCTTTGTCAAATTTCCCAAACTAACCCCCATAATTCTTCTGTCAGCTGCTTGCTTCAGGGGTCTTTGTTTATTTTTAATTCATTGTTTTTCTCCAGACTCCTTTTTGCAATTGGAAACGAATACAGAACTTGTGCTGTGGCCTTGTGTCCCCATATGAGCCAAGGACTATTCCCAATGCCATGGCTTTCAGACTACGAAGAAAAGGCAACTCTACTGAGTTGGCTATGCCACCCTGGCCCACGCCACCCTCCTAAAGCCACATCCTTGTCTCGTCGTTCAGAAGATGCTTCTAAAACTATATTTAGGGAAAAAAAAGAACTTTCGTTAGTTTGAAAACGAAATAAAAACTCAATCAAACCAATGACAAATAAATTGTAAGGAAAAAAGCTCTCCTGCGACAAAGAAGAAAAAACTATTGGATGTGTGATCTCTGAGCTCTAAATATACCTTGTTTGTAACTTTCAGAGTCATGTTAGAATTCCAAGACTCTACTGACACTTCAGGAAGTATAACACAGGTCTATAATTGCATTGAAACGTTATAAAGTAAACAATTATGCTGGCGAGTACAGACCAATGTAACTCCTGTGCTTGAGATCTAGTAATGAAGTTTATTACCATCACCTGCTGCAGAATCTCCCATTACTGACACACTAAGGTTTCATCACTGGTAGGAAACGAGGTGCTCACGTGCGTCCATTTCATGTTGAAAGTCGGTCATTTAGAAATGGCTGACAGAAGCGATCGCTGTTATAATACGCAATGCTTAGTGATGACTGCAATGCATTTCAAAGGAATTTACTCGAATTTTTCTCAAATAGGTATTAGAAATTTTCCTGCCTAGCATAGCAGGTGCAAAAGGCCAGGTACAATGGCCTCCGTCTCAAATTTACATCAGTTACAGTTTCCTTGAGCCATGTAAGTTTATGTAGATCTAAAACCTCCTAATTTCATACTGAATAATCCAAGATTTCAACCGGTAATAAAAAAGTGCTATGTCTAAAAAATGTAAAAGGCCAAGAAAGAAATAAAAACTTAACTGCCAACCTAAAAAAATAATTCCAGACATAATTTCTTAATGACTAACGATTCATTTAACAGAACACTTGTGTTACAGAAATCTGGTAAGCACTTTCAAAACTATGGTCCTAATTAAAATGTTACGCACAATAACAAATATTCTAGAAGACGTCAGAAAAGGCCCGAACTGACTGGAATACACGTACAGAGTTGTGCCTGACATATTGCCTTTAAGCCTCAAATTTAGAAAATCTATTTATAAGATTAATTGAATCTTTACTTAGGAAAATAACAAATGCTTATCATAATCAAAATATAATTAAAAACAAATGGTCTTGCACAGTCTCTTTATATCACAGCATATAAAATGTCATTCCTGCATCGAAAAATTATGTTTTCCAAGTAGCCATCAAACATGTTTATTAAAACTTAATTACGCAAACATAAAAATATGTGTTTTGATGCAGTGTTAAGACTAATTCCGGCTTTGATGAGTATTCAGTCTATCATCCAAATTTCAGATATAAATAAAAAAAGAAATCTAACAGCTTCTACTTTTATCTGAGTTGAGATTAAACTTTCCTAGGAAAATATATGAGAGAATAATTTGATTAAGATTTAAAGATTAAAATTTAAAGAGTCACATTTAATAAAGAATAACATAGTGGGAAAACCAGCGTATTACTTAGCACATCATTTAGAGGACAGAGATGCCTGTGTTTAGGAACGACATTATTCAAAACGAAAAAAGTAGCCAGGCACCGTGGGACAGGCCTTAAACCCCAGCATGCGGGAGACAGAGGCAGGCACATCTCTGTGAGTTGGAGGCCAGCCTGGTCTACATAGCAAGTTCCAGGGTAGCCAGGGCTAGATTGTGAGATCCTGCTTCAAGAAATCAAAAACAACTGCAAAAGCAAAAACAAACAAACAAACAAACAAACAAACAAAACCAACAAAAGCCAGTAAAAAAAAACCATGTAACTGAGCACCAGAGAGGTTTTCATGAATCGTAAAAAACAAGCAAGCAAATGGTTATAATTTCTAAGGAGGTTTTTGCCAGTCTTTCCTGTATATATTAAATCTGAAGACTGCTGGATCCTTTTGAGTACTAGACGCAGAGAGGTGGAGTGCATAGTCACTTCACCTATGAGTCAGTGACTCACTGTCCCCTTTCCTACAAGTTGCATAAGTGGGAAAGTGATATCAAAGAAGGAGAAATCTGTATTTGATGGCGGTTTCCATCAGAGAGAAAGGAATGTTAAATATCTTAGAGACAGAGTTAAACATAACTCTACTTTGTGATTTTATGCTTTCCATAGGACTTGAGCCTCTTCCAGGAATTATGAGTACCGAAACCAATGCATTTATGAGACAACGCTTACAGTTATCAATAGATGCATCTTCTCGCTATGTCATTTAATGTTTACCCATACATGATGGACACAGGGACTTCAGATCGTCCTCTTACTTCAGTACTTTGGTGATCATTTTCTGCTTATTTCTGACACTGTCAGACCCAAGCTCTCTGGCATTGTAAAGTAGGATATTTTAACCATGGAAACTAATATATATATATATATATATATATATATATATACACATATATATGTGTGTGTGTATGTATGTATGTATGTAGATGTAGACGTAGATATAGTTACCCTATTAGTCCCCAAGTGGGATATCCTGCTGGTAAAACAATGTTCTAATCAAGCAGGAAGACACTAGGCACTAGGTTGTGGGGTTGTGGGGTTGTGGGGTTTGCTCCTGATCAAGATTCTGGTGAACTGTGTTGCCCCACAAATATCCACCAATATCAGATTTGACCAAATAGTTAATCAGCTCTAAAGTGGATGTATAAGTGCCATCGTAGGCATATAAATCACATCAGGCCTGAAGAATAGACTACTGCATAAAATTTTATTTCAGCTGATTCGGGATCATGGTATTCCATAAAAGCTTCTCTTTTCTGCGTCGTAATTCCAGCCTTTTCACTACAGCCAATATGAAAATGAGCAAAGGACTGCCTCTGTTGTCGTAAAATCTAAGAAGGGTTCTCTGGAGCAAAGTTTAAATATCACATTCGAAGATCTGCCTCTGAAGAGGCACAAACTCAGTCCTGTCCACCCAACAAACGAGGGTTGCTGTGATCGAAGAGCAGTGCATGCATGTACAGAACGGTCAGAATAAAAAGCCATTTTCATGCAATGAAAATACATTGATGGTGGCTTTGGAAAGATCTAGCAAATGCTTCATTTTGATATGAAATTTTACATTGTCTCACTACTTATTTATTTGTTTATTATATTTTCAATTTTGCCTTACCAAAGGGGAGCATCGGTGGGGGATAAAATTTTGAGATTATCATTGATTTGAAACCAGGACTTCTTTTTCTGGGTGATACCTACTTCCTCCTGTGATGTCTGCCTTCACTACACCGTGCAACTTGGACAAAAGTAGAAGACACTTTTGAGTGCCACTTTTTTTGAGTGGGAGCAGCATTTGAAGCCTCCCTACATACCATCTATAAAGACTGCTTAGATGTAAACCATCACTGAAAAATCTGTAATCTAAACTAGAATCTGGGTGCAGCAGAAGATGTATGTTCCTATAATAGCAACTTAAGTATACTTTGAAAAAAATTATTTTCCATCGATGTATTTATTCCCAGCCAGTATATTTATAAATGAACACATTCATAGATGTTCAGTAGCAAAAATAAATTTAGTTATCAGAGAACATTTGTCCTCTGAAAGACTTTTTATGGAAGAAGATAACCATGCCTATTATTACTCTAATAGATGGGGAACAGGAAAGGACAGAATGCAGTGACTTGTCACATCGTGTACGCCGAGCTACATGTAGAGTTCTACCTGCATTAATTCAACTTACTCTGTTTTGTTAGGGGTTTTGGAGGCTGTCAGATATGAGGTTGGATATGATCATGATCTATCCTTCCAAACCCAAAAGAACTTAAAATGGTGTGGGTGTGCTATTGTGACACACGGAGAGAGAATGGTCTCTAGACACCGCAAAGGTCTGCAGTAGAGAAATGAGGCCTAACAGTGAAACACCAGAGTCACTGGAGACCCTCAAAAGTCCAGTGGATCATGAAAAGGGAAGAGTGCTGGCTAGTGCCAGATTTATTTTGTCTTTCAGGGTAAATGAACCATCTCAACGTCTTAAGAGTAGAGAAGGTAGCCATATTGGGAGGGTCTCACCAGAAATCAGTCACCGTTAGACCTTTTTTAAGAGGGTCACATTTAGGCCCATGTCATGAAGAACTAGAGTGGTGATTTAGCCACTCATGGATTTACGATTGAAGCAGTTACTTTTAAATCCCAACTCTGCCATCCAGCACTTTTGGGATTGTGGGGGGGATTCCCTACCCACAGCGAGTCCCATGTGTCAGATAAGCAGCACGCTATTTATAGCACTCTGAAGCAAGAGTGACATCATCAGATTGGAGGTGGGGGACACACTCAAGTCGAACCGGGGGCTCAGTTTTTTCTTACATCAGTCCTGATGTCATTGGACAGCATGGAGGATAAAAGACCATGAGGGGGGGAGAGAGAGAGCGAGAGAGAGAGCTAGAGAGAGAGAGAGAGAGAGAGAGAGAGAGAGAGAGAGAGAGAGAGAGAGAGAGATATGAAGGGAGAGAGGACTGTTTTATTGAATTTTTATGATGAGTAAAACAAGTTCTGTGTACTTGGAATTACCTACCACTCACAATTTCAGCAACCCAGCTCCATGAAAAGAGCCTTACGAGGTGCTTGACTGGTTAGTTTCACGAGAAAAGAGCCATCTGGCGGCTTAGCATCAGCATGCAGAGAACCTGAGATTATTATGTCACAGCCTATCTTGGCATCACAGACCCCTCCAACAATGTCACATTATCCACATCTGAGTGACAGAGGCTGTTTCAGGGGAGGGCGGGGCAGAGGGGTTAAGTCTCCTCCCATGATAATCATATCACCATGGCATGAATAACTCGAGAAAGTTTATCGGGAATGTTATGGATCATAAATTAGATCCAACCGTATATACTATACATACTGATTACCTAAGTTATATCTGAACAGTTCACACATTTCTGGTAAAGGCACGGCTATGCACCTTTTCTCTGAGAAATTCCTCCCACAAAAATGAGCCTCTTGTTCATACTGATAGAAGGTATCTGAAAGCTGAAACAAGACCCTACATTTTCCACAATGGTCACTGGCAACTGTCTCCAGGTAGTGAAGGGCCAGTGTTGGGCGTCTATCTGGTCCCTACAGAGCAGACTCAGAAATGTTCCGGTCAATTCACCCAAAGGAACCCACTTGCGACTCTTTACTCTTCTTTATGTTGTTAATATTAAGAATGGGTGTAATTCAGGGGCTTCCATAAGTAATGTTGGATAACAAGGAACATAAAACACATGCCTAAAATGGTCCTCATGATTCTGCCTCACCTCAGCAATTCATCATTAAGGGATTTTGCGTTCTCCCCCCTTCCTGCTATAAAAACTGTGTACCTAGACAGATGATCAGATTATAGCAGATGTTAACTTTTTTATGACTCGCGTGTAGAAAAGAGAATTCATACTCGTTGAAGACTTGCTAGTGAGTAAGTGCTAGGCGGAAGGTGGCATCAGGGTTTAATTCATTAACATTGCATACTCCCTTTATGGGAAGGGAATCAAAGTAAAGAAAACAGTGTTCATTCTCTAAGGTACTTTCTCTTTAGCTCCAGATTGAAACTTCCCCTATCTCTGATGAGAAGCAAGCCTTTCGAGAAAGAACATTTCTCTGAGTCAGCAGTTGAGTCAGCTGCGTGAGATAAACATGAGGAAGGACCGGTGCGCGCCATTTTGGGTTGCATTAGCCTCTCCTGAAAGTCGCGCCCTCCCCTTGCTACAGAGCTGTTTTTGTTGGTGTTTTTTTTTTTCCCCTCCTAACCCTAACATCAAGTTTCAGGGAGATTCAAACTCCAGGATCCTGTTCTTACCATCAGAGTAAAACGTTCTGGATTCACACTTGGTTTGCTCCTATGAAATGAAGCTCTTTGATTTTCTAATAACCGAGAAAGGGACAAAACAGCTGGCGCTCCTGTGATGTGTAAATAAAGCGAGTGTGGCATGCATCAAATGAAATGTCCCTTGCGATTCAAAAAAATACCAACCTAAACATGATGGCAGGGAGGAGTTCACATCGGGAGGTCGAGGAAGTTACTCGAGGTGATAGCACTGATCAAATGTGGTCTACCGTGCAACTCCGGACGTTCTGCCATTTGACGATATTGTGACATTAGACTAATTTCTCTTCATTTTGTGCCCATCTTCCGTGGGGGAGATAAAAATAATCACAACAGTGGTGCAAGGGTGACATGGTATGGGAGACTCCTATGAAAAGGGGTCAGAATGGTGCTTGATCATGTTAGTTCATGTTAGTTACTGTAGCAATGTACACATGGATACGATTATGATCTGTCATAGGAATACTGAGAGAGGGTTAATATTCGATTCCTGTGTCCTAACACCCATGGTCTATTGGTGCTGATCTAGAAAAAAGTGCATTCTTACGTATGTTCTTTTGCACATAAAGTGCTACCTTATGTTCCTGATAAAGGAAAGAAAGCATCAAATATCCTCTCCATTGATACAGGTAAAGAGTGATCTGCTCTGCATTGGGTGAAGGAGCCTTCCTAGGGCCCACTGTATTCACCATCTGACTTCTGCACCCTATAATGTCAATCCCTGTACGGGGGAAGTTGATGTGTTTATGATTGTCTGTACATGCAAAATTGGCCTGTTAATTGTCTTTGAATGTCATTGCGCCTGTCTCTGGAGAACCCACTGTTTTTTGAATTTATCTAACTTGTTCCTGTCTCTTTCTTACAACAATTATGCTTCTCTCAAGCCATTAATCTCTCACATCTGGTAAGCTTCAGTTAGTCTCAAGAATGCTACCAAACCCTACAGTATGGATAGTCAGAATCTGAAATTACCTGGAGTAAAAATTTCTGTGAGCTGAACAGATAAAACAGCTGGTAACACGGTAGAATCACACTACTAGACAAAGATTAACTTCTTCATTAGAGTAGTAATGTGTTCACTCCTGCTTTTCATCGTCCATTCGTTCCTGTGACGTAGTGTCAGGGCTCTGATGTATCTCTGAGATATAATTAAGGCAATCACACACAAATACCCCTCCCCTTAAGTTGTATGACTTTGAATACAATCTTGATGGTTGCCCATCTAAGTATGGTAATGAGAAAACAGAGCTCAGGACTACGTCTCCTGTAAACATTAAGTAAAATACCTAAACCACCTACAAAAGGCTACTTGCCGAAAGGTAACCTCAGCACCTTTAATGGATAAAGCAACTGCAGTTCATTTCAGAAGTGTTAAGTGCATAAGTTACATAATCTATAATTGATGGATTTGAAAGCTGAATGGTCTCAAAAATAAAAGGATTTCTCTAAAACCCTAGCCCTAGGCAAAAGGCGTAGACACTTACGCGCTTGGAAGTCTGTAGAATATTTTAAAGCACATTTATTCAGTGGTGTTGGGAAACTGACTTTGTCTTTGTTGGTGTTTTACAGAGGCATTTATTTTTAGTTATACAGCTGAAACTCTCCAGTCCAATGAACTGTGGCTGTCTGTGGTGTATTCAGGAAGAGAGTGGGGGAAAAAAAGAAAAAGAGAAAAAAAACATGCTTTGCCATTAGTTCTAAAAATATCACTGACATGTCAGGGTCATCATCTCTGTGTTAAGGACTGGAGTGAGTTAGAGATCCGAGCTCATGTCTCTCACACTCAGCACCTTCAGTGCAAAAGGAAATTCTAAAAGACCTTTAATGTTTTTTAAATTAAGTACACATTCCAATTCAAAATCTAAAACCAAGCATACTTATAAGGAAGTTATTGCTGAAAAAAAATGGTGGGCGATGGCTTAGATTTCAACTATTCTTGGGAAATGAAACTGGTATTATAAAAATCTATGGTGGATTGCACAATGCTATATATTGCAGATAGAGGGTTAATATGTTATGGAGCCATACCATTCACACAAGAAATACTCAATACTCAATATGTATCTCTTGGAGAGCCACAGTGCTGGTAATCCATGCTAAATTTGACTCTAGAGTCTTCAACACGGGATGAAGTTTCTTTAGTATCTGCAATTTTGACAGGACAGCATCTATATCCGTAGCTTCTTTCATTTGAAATATTTACACAAAAAGTGGGAGAAAGCAACGTACTCCCTCTTCTGTTTTTCTTGTTTACTGATATGACAGAAACCCAAGGTGTTTGCATTTAGTCACGTTTGTTTGTGCACACAGGAAAACACAGAGTGCTCTGGGGTCCTAGCCGTTTATGAAATATCAACAATCACATACTAGCACCAATAGTATAAACCTTGAAGATATTATGCTTTGTGATATAAGAGAGACATAGAGGTGTAGAGATATGTGACTCATACATGATATTTGAAATACCTAGAACAGTAAAAATTACAAAAGAGAGAGTGCAGAAGGAACGGCGACTGAGGTCATGGGTAGGGAGCTAGGCTCAAAGTGTTCAGGGCATCAGTGCTCCAAGACAAAAAGTTCTAGAGAGGGAGGATGTTCATGTTAATACAGTAAACATGTAACCAGCCCTGAATGATACATTTCATAAGGTAGTTGGAATAGTAAAGTTCATATATATTTTATTCAAATATGAATATACTGGTATTTTTAATGTAAAGGGCATTTCATAGGTTATAGAAGATTCTTGAAATAGAATGCTTGCCTTTGAATCCTGGCTCAAACTATCACCCACAATAGGCTACTTGCCCAGGACTAAGGTACCTAAGTACTAAGTTACCTGCCACTGTCCTTTCCTCTTTACCTTAAGGTTCCTAGCATTTGCTTCATGGAGTTACTACAAGAACGAAACGGCTGAGTGCACAACGGGAAGGCAACTGGTTTGTAACAACCAGAGTATGTTGCTTTTACTGTTATTATAATTACAAGTTCTCCACTTTACTACAGATATAACCGTGCTGAGAAATCTCCAATTACACATGTCAGCTTTATCAGTTTAGATGAGGTGGAGAGATCCTTTCACTTGACAGTTTTGAAAACATTCACGGTCGTGACCAAAATACTAGATGCTCTCACAGTAAACGAGGAAAAAAGTATGGTGTATCATTTTCGCTTTTTACTGAGATAAACAACATTTTAAAAAATAATTGAAGAGGCTGGAAATGTCAAAGATCACAACAAGGGACCTTTGAGACTTGAACTTACAACGTTGGTAAGGCAAACGCCATCAGTAAAATGCTATGTGAGCTACAAAGATATAAAGGTGCAAAAATAAATAATAAGTAAGTAAATAAATAAATAAATAAATAAATCTTTTTTTTTCAGTGATGGTGTTTGAAAATGCCTGCCGCTCTAGGCATATATATGTCTTGTAAATATTTTGCCTATATTTCTCGAGAAGTGGCAACTTTTGCATTGGGCTAGGGTCTACAAAAGCTTTAGAACAAATGCTTATTTACTTAACAGAAAGAGAAGGAGGACTTGGCACATATTTCTTGCTATATTTGGTGTGAAGTAGGTTGTTTTCCAAGTTGCTGCAGACTGGGCTCTTTTCAATAGCACCCAACCATTTTTGTACAAGTCAAGGGGAGGCACAAAACAGTCTTCAAGCACAGGAGGCTAATAAACGCGAATTATGTAAATCTTACCAGCCTTCACCTATGTATCACGGCTTTATACCGTTTAGAGGGATCTGCATGCTGCTACCTGAATCACTTGCTAAAGGTTCCAAGGCTCTCAATTTCCTTTGAAGTGAAGGTGATATCAAAGAGGACGGAAGAGAGCCTTTCAAGATGGCTGGGAGGCTGAGGAGAGAAGAAGTCATCAAAATAAGTTTTACATTTTCGCCTACGGTAAGGAAGGCCTTTGAGAAGCAGCCACCTGCTTTAAACTCTAACTAGAAATGACAGAGAGGACTAAGGAGCGCTCCTTCTGGTGCCTTGCTGTGGTGACATGGCTTTCCCTGGGAGCAGCCTGAGTTCAACGCCACAGTGTCCCTTCGGAAACACAGCGTGACTTATGAATGTGGATATTCCAGGACTGGAGAACACGTACCTTTAATACTATCTGCAAGAACCCGATGAACAGATGGCAGCTTACCACAAATAATTATACGAAATGAAAATTAGACGGATGAAACCTAAAATGCGATGCTTTTTATATTAAGTCAAAATCAGAAATAGATAAGCTCATTTATGTAACTAATAAGTTGAAAGCAGAACATCCATCTTGTGTGGAAAGAAATACTCTGAAATGGAAATTAATATCCCAGTGTACAAACTCTTTGAAGCACAGTTGCCTCTATCTAGCCTACATTTGCTCTGAAATGGATGTTTTACTAACTTGCGCCAGTGAAAACTTCTGAAATCAAGGCAGGGGAGTCAGGAGGCATGGGCACGTCCTTGTGTGTATCCACAGCGATAAGAAATGGATTTAATGAAAATCATAGGCAGGGAAATAATTGAGGTTGGGCTTAAGTTCATTTCCATCAGCACTTATTAGGCACCAGCTGCGTACAAATTTTTGTTACGGAATGAAAAGAGAAAGGTCGGTGTCTAATTGCAGGATTATGTTAAATGACTTAAAGAATTAAATCTTCTGCACTCCCCAGAATGTTCACTACCATTTGGAGTCCCGGTCTGATTAAAATGTAAACCAGCATCAGGCCCATGGTCACCTCTTCCAAATTCACATCCTATTCCAAATAGCCAACTGCGATGCTGGATTTGCCAACACAGAGAGAACACTTACGCCTCTTCATAACAGAAATTGGGGGAGCATCTCCTCAAGAGGTTAGCGCTCCCACAAAATTTAGGATACAATAGTACAACTCAAAGTAACTCATGAGAA
This sequence comes from Rattus norvegicus, assembly GCF_021556685.1. Lineage (NCBI taxonomy): Eukaryota > Metazoa > Chordata > Mammalia > Rodentia > Muridae > Rattus > Rattus norvegicus. The sequence goes on from NC_141543.1 coordinate 27,257,825, forward strand.
AAATGAATGGAGTCCGTTGAAGTTCGTTGAGAATTCATGATTCATTGCTCTTTCCCACCTCTAAAGGACAATAAATTGGTGCCCTTTTATTATTTTCCTACCAGAGACTTTCTGGATTATTTCAGGAGAATCTATGAAGTTGATTCGCAATAAGTGTCTGTTGGAGGTCAAGGTGCGGCTAAGAGCAGCCGGGTATCTTTACAGAAAATGTCAGGGCTGTTGCATACCAACAAGCTTGCAAACTATCATCACCCTCCAACGGTCTCTTGGGTCAATGACAACTTAAAAGCTATATAAACCCAGAGAGATTTGGGGGAAGCAGAGGACGGCCTCTAACAGCAGAAGTCATGCGAACGTGAATTATGAAAGATAACTGGGACAGCAGATCCAGTTAACTTCTTTATCAACTAAAATTAATGTACTGACAAATTAAAAGCAACAGCGAATTACATGCATTCTCTGTATCTGGCACAGACATCACTTGGAAAAAAAATAAAAGGAAGATGTATAATGAAATGTTTTAATGTAATGTTCCCAAGAGGTACATATGAAAAATATACACATCATCAGCACCCAGGGGCCAAAAGAGGCCTGTGACACTTAGAAATGAAGCATTTCAAAACACAGACCTTTTCAGGAAATTTTATTTATTTATTTTTATTTTTATTTTTATTTTTATTTATTTATTTATTTATTTATTTATTTATTTATTTATTTTGGTTTGGATTGAGATGAGGCACCTGTTATAAAGAAGAGCTGTATTTTCATTTTAAAGTTCAGAATCTAACCCAGAGTAATGTACTATGTGTTTTGTGTTTAACTACTTAAAAATGCCTTTGTTCTAGTCTTGACTCAGGGGACAAGAGACTGTGTAAGAGGGCGTGGTTTTGATCTCTCAAAAGAAGTGATTTAAATGAATGGATCTACCCTCCGCTTGGAAGAAGGATATTAAGATAGGACAAAGAGATAAAGACAGATAAAGGTGGGCTTCAGAATAATCAGAGAGGAACCTACAGACCATTTGTGATCATGTATTACTGTCCTACACACCTCTACCATTGAACACTGACAGACTCCTGTTTTGGGGAGAAATAATGAACTTGACTTACACAAAAGCTCACCACTCACTCCCTTGCTTCCTTGCATCTACAGCATGATGTCCTCAAACAAAGGGAGCTTTCTTCAAGAAAACTCAGTGTGCCATCCTGGACACCAACCTCCTGCTTGACTGGCCAGTGCCATTGTGGTTTAAAAGTGAACAGCACCTATAGTCAGGCCAATGGGAACATCAGTTCAGTTTCTAGGACAGTAGCACTTGGGTCTGATGTTATCAGCCAGAACTCCCAAAGAAGTCTGAGGTAACCTAGAAGCTAATAGGAGAAGAGTATCAATAGTTGCTTGAATGGGAGGATCATGAAGCAGGTAAAGAAGGGAGGGAAGAAAGGAGGTAGGAAAAAAGGCTACAGAAATGATGTTTTCCAAGGACCAGCATATATTGGGAGCTTCATAAATATCTGAAATTCTAGATCCACAGGACAACCACTTCTGACCTCTGTGCATATGTACACACACACACACACACACACACACACACACACACACACACACACACCTACGAGAGAGAGAGAGAGAGAGAGAGAGAGAGAGAGAGAGAGAGAGAGAGAGAGAGAGTGTGTTTCTAGTACCATTGTTTACAGAACCCTCTGCTGAGCTAAGTCTGAATTCATCCATTCCCGGATCTTCATAACTGTATCAGTCAACACATTCTCTCCCACACTTCTGTTGCTCTGAATGGCAGACTACCTCACTTAAAGCAGTAAGTGCCCAGGGTGCTACATTTATACAAGTTAGAGGACAAGTAGAATGCCCGTTGGAAGGGAAAAACATTCTCTCCTTCCCCTCTTTCTAAGAGGAAGTTCTGTTTTTACATTACGGAGGAATGACTGAAGGGCATTGCACTGACTCCTCAGCCATTCCATGAATATACCTTTCTTGGCGCTCCCCTGTGACCCTGTAATACGATTATACACATTGATGATTTATAAGAAGTGAAAATTCAATTGGAATGATTCAAAGTGACTTTGATAAACTGCAATCTGGGGGACATGCGTATTCTTGAAATACACATTTTCATTGATTACCTCTGTCCCTAAGCACCAGAAAGATGGCAAATTATAAAGCTTAAAACCCTTTCAGACAGAGATGAAGGAATGCTTTAAAGCGTATTAGTAACTGGTTGGAGCATGACTTAACTAGCGAGCATTCCAAGATGAGACAGATTTCGAACATACCCAAACAGCCATTTCTCTTTGGAAATTTACACAGAGGAAAATTGAATGCCTCAGTGAGTGGGCAGCTTAACTGGGGTTTGATGTTTTCACATTGGTTCAATTTATTCATCATAACTCCAAGTCCCTAAATTATCTGATGCTGAATTAAGAAACTACATGGACTCTGGGGCATTTTCTATCTCTGGCATATCCACTGCGTGAGACTCAAAAGGACGTACTACATACTTCTAAATAACTTTTGCCTCTTAGAAATGAAGAAACTGGGCAATGAAAATAGTTCATTTTACCCAAAGGTGCAGGAAGAGTTAATGACAGAGTCATCCAAACCTTCTTGCCTTTCGTGTTGATAATGAGATTCAGGGGTGCTCCGAATGCTATGTTGTATCACCAAGGGGAAAAGATGTGTCCCCTCTTACCTTTCTCATATGATGGTGAGCTTAACCCATCATCCTTCAGTTAGAAAGGATGGAAGATAAGTGCAAGGTGTATTTTTCTGAGCCAGAAGGACTGGGCTATTTCAGGAAAAATAGTGCATTAGAAAGAGTACTTTTGAGGTTCTACATGAACTGGAAACCTTTTTTAAATGCTTTTTTTTTTTTTAAATCACTTAAGCTGCTGTTCCCAGCTTTTGTTTTATTCAGATACACAGGAAATAGAGTCCTGTGAAGGTTGCTGCAAAATCCTCTCACATGGCCTCTGCGATGTTCTCAAATTCTCATCTCTTCCCCTTGTGCTCCCAAGTTCTACCTCAATCTGTGGAAATCCTACAGGATGTCTCCAAAGTCCATCTTCTCATTCAGCAACTCACTCTGCTGAGGTCTATTTGTATTTCCACGATGGCCGTCCACTGACAGCAGCAACCTGAACATATTTATCTGAGAACTGGATTTTTAAAAAGCTAGCGAAGAGGTGTTGGGATCATCCTGCGATGCTGTGGCACACACAGGAAGTCCATTTGAAGCTAGGGGTGGGTTGACCCCCTCCTTTCCAGTTCTGCCACACCCTCACTGTACAGCAGGCATTCTGTTGCAGTAGAGAAGCATAGATTTCATGTCCTTCTTAGCCAATGCGTGGCTCTACCCCCCCTGGAAGGTCTATGGCTTTCCGGTTTCATTAACACAAGAATAAGTTGGACACTAATTTCCTCATAATTCTGACAATTGTTTGAAGAAACCTAGATTCTCTCTCAGGAGTTTCAAATGGCAGGAGAGCCATTGTAGAATCTCCCCCCTCAGTACCTTCTAGTCTAAAGCACTTTTGCCCTTCGGCATTTCATGCAAACACTTCAGAAAATTTTAGCAGACTCAAGCACATAACTAACAGGAGCCCATCCTTCCCATTCAGTCAGATAATAAAAATAAGGCAAAAGATGACTTTATAAGACAAAACAACATCATTAGAGTTTACCTTCCAAAAAAATAAAAAAGTACGTAGATAAGGCCTTGCGATCTGCTGTCATTTTTTAAAAGCCACACAAAATCCAAAACTCTTCTCCAAAGGCTTTGAGGAAAACTGCATTGACTGTGCCCTCAGTAGCACGAGGGGGTGTGCAACACAGAGCACGCACCTCTGAGACAGAAAATGTCATCTTAGAGGCCCCAGATATGTGTGAAAACGCCACAGAAAACACAAGACAGGACTGGTACTGGGATCTGAACTAGCCTTTCCAGAATCTCTTATTTAAATCAGGAATCTAATTTCCGTGACCAACACCACGCAGATGGTGCAAACAGTAAGAAGCATAACCTGAAAGCTGGGGACCCAGGCATGGGGACTGCAAAGACAAAGACCCTGTGTAACGCTCCTCTCCTCACTTTACTGGCGCCACACTGTCTAGTCATATAAAGCTGCAATTGCAACCATGCAGTGTGTGCAGAGGGCTCATTACAGGGTCCTCCTGAGGAATCTTGTGTCTGAGTCCTATGGGGAGCCTCTGACCATCTTGGGGTCAAGATATTGTCACTTCAATATGAGAAGCGACACATCAGCTTACCTCCTCAGGGAAAACAAAACTTGTTTAAATATGGCGTGTGCAGGTAAATACCTCGGCTACCAAGAACATATTTATTATTTTATTGACACCCTCTATAGAAGAGAAACAACACTTCATAAAACCATTCAGTGACTCATTTTAGGATAGAAAAGTAGAAACCTATAACAATGTTTAAGAGTGATTTTTTTTTTTACAACAAAGACAGGAGACTGTATAATATTAAGAACTACCACATTAACAACGGATATTCACACATTAAGGACTCAGAGCAGTGAAATATGATATGATATGAATAGCAACATCCCAGGGGGAAACATCCTTAGCTTTTGACTATTAAGCCATACCACCTAGGAAGGTATCTGATTTAGCACGGAATCAGAGTTGTGAGTATTAAAATGAGTTAGTGCTAACTGAGGCTAAGGGTGAAGGTGAGAACATGTACTCTGGTTTGGCCTGAACCTTCCCAAAAAACCAAGGTCAATGGGGGCCCCTTCAGTTTATCTCTTCCTTATATGTCCCCATGTGTTGTTTCTTAAGACTACCCAACAGTATCCATGGACCTCCAAATACAGGCACCCACATATGGGAAAGCTAAACAGTATGTTTGCACTTCTAATCTTGCTTTCTATATTCATCCATCATGAATTCAAAGCATTGTTGCTTAAGCAACAAAGAAAGCGCACAGTGCTTGGAGTCACAGAACCAGGACATTAGGCAAAGCCCTTGCCCTCATGGAGCCTGCAGTCTTACAGAGGAGAGGACCTTACAGACACAAAAAACAAAGGCAGCACGTTCAGAAAAATCTCAGGAATAAGAAAAATGTGGTTGCATGTGGTAAGGGCTGTAATGGAAGATGAGAACCCCTGTGGCCTGTCTGTTCAGTGGCTCTCAGAGTGTACTTCAGCAAAATCCCTGAAGAGGGAGAAATCAACTATAAAAGTTCCCAAACTATCATGAACTTGCCTCACTCAGAATTGCTTTTCCCACTCTCCCTCCTTCTTGATCCATCACTCCACCATGTTCTTCTCTCCGTCCCTCCCCCAACCTTCTTCATTCCCCTCACCCATCCATTCATTCACTTGCCAATTCTGCATGTGGCTAGCATGATATTTGCTCTTATAATGACTCTGCTTCTGCCCAGTATGCACTTGAACTCAGAGGATACTAAGCTCCAAAAGTGTAAGACTATATTAAGTCAACCAGTGAGCTTACCAACCTGCCTGTCTATCTACCTACAGGCTTTGAACGCTCACACAGCAGCTATAACCAGGACCAAGGACAGCTGTCATGACAACCTTGGAGATAACCTTCACTCCTGCTGAGACATGGTGTCTGCCACCACACCTGGGAGCCTGGGAGCCACCCACCCACCTTCACCTCTTGCTGGCCAAAAATCCTCATTACCATGTTGTCAGCAATCCGGTCTGTTAACCCCTTGAGTGCCGGGCTATTAGGTAGGATCTGCTCATTAGCACACCAGGGTTTCAATTCGCTGTTGCCAGAATACCAGGCTGCATTTTCTCCTCCAGTACCACGGCTAAGTACTTTGGGCAAAGAACTGAGCGAAGAGTACACCTCCCTGCGACATTTTGCTTCTCACAGCTAAACTGGCCACACCACGGTATTGCTCTGTGAAACTGCTTTTGGAATTCGAAATTTTCCACTGCCCCGCCCTTTTATAAGAGTCCACCCTGAAAACATAAATGCAACAGTGTGTACGTAATTAGGCCCAGATATAATTGCTGTCAAAATAACCAGGTGACACAAGCTCCTTAAGAGCTTCGTGGTCTTGACTTCCCTCAGTATTTTTGCATTGTTCTGTAATCCTCACAAGAACTTGGCTTAGTAAATCTTCTTCTAACCATCCTTCGGCTGTCATGGAAACTCAGGCCCAAGTTTACCATCACGCGCTGTAAAGCGATATTACTGAAATTAAGGAATTCTAGTTTCTATTTATTTGAGCATGTAAACTTTTCCTGGAATGTTTTTTTTCACGAAACCAGTTTCTTTGATAATAAATGCTTTTAATTTTCATTCTAACATGGTATATATTGCTCCCTGGTGCTATGTGTTGGCTGACAGCATCAGCGTTTACACATCCCTAATCAAATTTTATCTAACAAAAAGCTGAACTAAGCTTATTTGTTTTCCTATTTATAGTGGCACGTGCTTACATAACATATGAGATAGCAAGATTTTCTTTCTTTCTTTCTTTCTTTCTTTTTTTAAAAAAAAATGGATCCAAATCTTAAAATGCATCCATTATGTTTAGTTTAAATAAAAGCTATGTTCTCTCATTAAGCAAGAATATTAAAAACAATTGGAGACAGACAGAATCTTATTGCTTTTTCCCAACCAGTATAATCACAGTGTTCAGCCACAATAAACCAGAACAGCATGCGGAAATGTATTGCTCATGGGGAAAATTGTCTTCTACCACCCGCCCCATTTGCACAATTACCCTGGCACTAAGTCGCCTCTTACATGCACGGTGTCTCTGGTCACACTAGTAAAGTAATGAGTCATTTCAGTGCATCCAATGAGGGCAGGGGTGGGGGGCATGCCATTGGGCTGCATATAAGCGGTGATTTCGTTGTATCAATAATTCTGACTGCCACTGGGACCCACTGTAGCTGAAACAGATGTTTCATGTTGATAAGTACGGACTGGGAAAGGACTTTTTATCCCGGCGTTCATTTTTCTCTATTTCCACTTCCCATACCTGGCAGCAGTTCCCCCAGTACAGCTGTCTCTTGCAAGCCAATCTGTTCAATTCAGGCTTCTAGGTCTCATTTCATAAATCAAACTCAGCCCGGACAAGCCCATGATCTCAGAGTACCCTTTCTGCTTTCCTCTGTGGGAACGCCTCTGTCTCGGTAAGAGATGCTGGGCCAAATGTGCTTAAATTAGTGCACTGTCACAATTCATTAAGAAAGACAGCATGGGTAGGGGATCTTTTTCTTTTTTTCTTTCTTCTTTTTTTTTTGTATCTAATATTAACTGTTTCCTAGAAAGAGGCACATAGTGGCATTTTATACAAGGCATTCACCTTCAAATGAAGCTTTTGGGAGAGAGCCCAGAATTTCCATAGGGAAGTCATACCATGCGATGTGAGTAGGGTCATGGCTAACCTTCCCCATTTGTAGAGAACTTCTCACTCCCTTTGACTGAGAAGGTAACTTTACTGGCCCATTCTCAATTAAGTTGCTGGCTCCTGTCCAAGTTACAATAACTTGGTGACTTCACAAGGATCAAGAAAATTTGTTAAATTCTTGGGGGTGGAGGTAGGTAAAAGCAAATACACAAAAATCCCCCCAAATGCCAGCAAAATTAGCTGCAAGCTATTTTAACATGGAATATAGAATAACTTAAATATATTTCAAACTTGATTAACTACTTCAATGCCATACAGTAGTAACCTAGAGAACTGTCAATCATTAAGTACTTCTTATGGTCCGGGGGGGGGCGGGTATTTCTAATTATTTACCTTTTCCTCTTACTGCAGACAGACAGACAGACGACAGACAGATAGACAGGGATCACACATGTAAATCTAGATTCTGCATATGAGAGAAAGTACATTCTTGATTACTCCTCTTCTTGTAGGCTTCTCCACCTCTCCTCACATTTCTTCTTAGTCCACTTTATTATTGACAGGTTCAAGTTTATCTTATGTGCATGAAGGAAAACATTTGCTATGCCTTACTCTGCTTTACCTTTGTTAACTATCACCATTGTCACACATTTTCTTGAGAATGACATCCTCATAGCAGCAGGGGGAGGGGTTGTGGGAGGGGGGGAAGGGGGTAACATTTGAAATGTAAATACATAAAATATCCAAGGAAAAGAAAATTTAAAAAAGGATAATTTCTTCATTTAGAAATCCCATCCTCCACCACTTTCTGTCTTTCTTTCGCTCTGTCTCTCTGTCTCTGTCTTTCTCTATGTGTCTCTGTCTCTGTCTCTCGTTTTTGCTCTCTCTCTCTCTCTCTCTCTCTCTCTCTCTCACACACACACACACACACACACACACACACACCCCACACCATTCCCTTCATACATCCATTCACTGGCAGACATCTAGGGTGATTCTGTGCTTGGGATCCCTTGCTTTTCACACACATTACTCTGTTTATTCCACACAATAACACACAGTGTGGAATTTGATGTTCTCACTTCGTATGGCAGAGAGCGAATGGAGCTTCCTGAGAGGTGGTTGCAGTTAATTTAATGATATAAAGAACACTTTAGACTTAGGTAAAAAAAACAGATTCAAAAATCCACCCACTGTGCCTAAGTCTATCGTATCTAATCTCCAGTAAGTGTGTGTACATGCACCTACCTTTGTGTGTAAAACATTTGATGAGGTAAGTGAGAAGTGAGCGTGCCAGCCATGTGACCAAGACTAGACATCAAACAGGAGTTATCTTTTTGAAATAAGAGATTTACTGCATAGCATTTACAGATTTGAAGAATATCACAATATTGAGGAAAAGAGAGTCCAGGTAAAGGGAAATGGAGGTGAATTTCTGATAGTGATCATTCACTGGTGATGGACAGAAGTCTATCACTTCCATTTGAAACATTGCGAACATTGTCAGAAATTATACCCTTTAATGGACTCAGCTGTGTGGATATAAACTTAATGGTTAATGTGGACGGTAATGCGATTTAATCAATGCTAAAAAGAGGAAATGAGTCAACAGGCCACAGTGTTTACATGTAGGTATCTGCTTGGGTTTGAAGCAGACCAAGAGAGAATTGTGAGTCACTGTGTACTATGTATTTGTCTAGACTGGATGGCTCTCACTCTTCAATGATTGAGAAATGGGTAGGCATTTGTCCAAGATGAAGCCCAAGGTGAGTTCAAGATAAAGATATTTTTTAAAATGCATTTCATTTTTTTAAAAACTGTTTTTTTGCTTCCATTTCAAACTATTATATTTTCCCCCACTTTAAAAATTGTAATTTGGGTCGATGAACAATTACCCAAAGATATGAATCTGAGACTGTGTAGTGTACCAGCTGCCCTTCCATCCCCCCAGACTGTCACCAAAGCAGCAGCTGACAGTGTCCACCCAACCCCAGGGAAGATTAAACATGTCACCACAGCATTGTTATTTACCATGACACCATTTAGCCATGGCAATTAGCATGGACATAGCACCAAGAAGAAACCAGGCCAGGCTGAACAGACTGTGGTCAAAAGTCCTAAAATGAAATGGCTCTGCTCCATTTTCCTTTCTGCTCCATTTGTGATTTCCAGGAGAGAGGTGGTTTGGGCAGCCCTACCATGGAGTGAGCAGCATCCCAGCCAACACCCTGTGTCTTCCAGACCGGAAAGCCTCAGATGAGGGCTGGGAAATCCCCGGACTGGAGACTCTGAAGAGCTAGATGACTTCTGCCTCTGTCATAACCCAGTCTGCGCCCTCTGAGCGTATGATCCAGCCTCTCAGATGGCTACATATGTAGCAGAGGTACAATGTCTTGGCAAATGACCTTGCAGAATTAGTAGAAGGATAACGAATGTGTATTAGGTTTCTCTAAAGTAGCTTTAGATCTTTGTTTCCAATGCTCCTACATTTCTGTCTGGAATAGAACTGCTATATGACTTGAAATTACTTCAAGTTTTGGACAGTACCAACAAAGGCAGTGCAATTTTATTCATCTTTAACTTTCCTACTCAAAGGTAGGCTAGAGCCTAATGTGTTATCTATAATATTATAATGTATAGAATATGTACTGACATTAACCCATATATCTTCAAACCAAATCAACAATTGGCCTCCCAATTTTCCCTAACAATAAAGACTTTAGACAATATAACTTTGAATGCTGCTCTTACATTTTAAGTTAAGACATGTGTAGGCATCAAAAGACTCTTGTGACTAATTCCTCTAGCAGTACTATGATTTCCACGGTTACTGTAAATATAACCAGGTAACAACGATGGAGAACTAGCCTAAGTGCACGCTTAGTGCTCAGTGCCTACCTCTGCCCTGAACATAACATTATTTTACCTAATTTTTCTAAATGGAGAAACTGAGGGCAAGGCCTTTAGAGTGGTCTTTCGACAATCAGTAATTTAAAAAATTGTGCATAATTTGGTTTCTGATTGTGTTTGTGCACAGTAATCTTGTGGCTATTTTATTCTATGATCATTTTTTAATATAACAACTAGCTTTAATATTTGCTCACCTGCTCACCTATCATAAAAGTTTAGTGAGCTTTACCTCGTGCCAAGCATTGAGGCATATGTTGGAAATTGCTCAACATTCCCACCATACTTTCTGGTCACCAGAGTCCCTTACTAATCTATTCTCTGCATAAAATTACTTTAAACAATATTTTAGGAGCTAGTGGAAGTTGCAGATTTGCAGCAAACTATTTTTGGAAGAATATTCTGGTTTTGTTTTATTTATTTTGGTCAGTAACCTGCTTCTTCAAGTTTCTCTCTCTCTCTCTCTCTCTCTCTCTCTCTCTCTCTCTCTCTCCACACACACACAAACACAACACACACAACACACACATACACACACACAGAGAGAGAGAGAGAGAGAGAGAGAGAGAGAGACCTAGAGAATTTTTTGACTTAGCAAAAATATTGAGACTCTCTTACCTAACACCATAATACCAGTTACCATGAGTTGGAGAAACCCAAAACACAATTATTAAACATTTATATGTCAATGATTATGTTAATGTCTTAATGCTACTTTAAATAAGTCTCTTTGAACTTAATGAATTAACTTACAAAGCTGAAAAGACAGTTGTTTTGAGTAATCTTGTGACAGATTTCTTGCCTCTAATTTAAACACTACACAATTCATAAACCATAATTTAACTGTCTTTTATTTTCAAAGTTAAAGAGTTACTACTTAAAATGAGCATATTTTTATGTTAAAAAAGATATTATCTGAACAATATATTAAGTACAAAAACAAAGATCCTGCTTAAATCAGTATTTCAAGTAAAATATTTTTCAGAAGTTCTTGTGTTATAATGCCATTTCATTATATTTTAGATTTTTAAATTAATTGCATGCATGTTCTCTTTTGCCCACAAATACCTATGTGCAGAATGTGCAGGAGCCAGAAGATTGTGACAGAATCCCTATAACTGGAGTTACAGAAAGACGTGAGCCACCATGAGAGTGCTGGAAACTTGGCCACCATCTTCTGTAAGTGTGGCAAGAACTCTTAACCAGACTAATACCCCATAACATTTCTTTAGAACAAACAAAAATATTTTTATAAAGCTAGGGATTCGTTATTCACAATTCTTTTGCTAAGACACTTGTTACAGATTCTTTGGGAATTCTAATGAAATAAAAACACAGAGTGTCTGCATCTATTCACCAAGTAGGGAATCAGACTTGTAAAATGTAGCCTGCTGCAGATTTCAGACATTATAGATAAGATTGGTAACTCCTTTTGAATGGGATTAATGTGAAACATTGTTTCAACACCCAACTTTGCCCTTAACCTGCATCCCTGATACATAAGTAAAATTTTCTTACTGTCCTGATAAGTCTTTCTTTTTATTTCCACAAACTCTGATTTTGATTTGTTACCCAGATTTAGTAACTAGACACTAACTTAACAACCGTGGCTCAGCCAGCAGCTCTAAGTCCTCCTGGAACCCAGTCGTCACTTCACAGAGACTCATTTCTTGAGTATCATAACTGATGATTTCAAAGCATGGACCAGATGGAGGAAACGTGTTATTGAGAGGTCCTTACCACTCCGAAGACTATTCTACAGAATAATCAGCTGTATCGCCCACCATGTTCTTGAGACAAATAGCCAGTCTTCAGAGGCCATCAATCAGTGTGACCCTCTGTGCACTTTCCAACTTATGTCCACACAGCAACTTCATTTTTAGCTTAGAAGGAATAATGTTTAACAACTTATTCCTGTATAAGCAAACTGAGCAGTGCCAGGGCAGTGACACCTGAATAATTGGGGCAGGGTTCCTGAGTCTTCATAGCTGACCCATGACAAGTTTTACAGGGACACGTACATAAATAGCAGATCTCTTGCACTAATGGGGCTAAGGGTGAGAACACTCATTGACCATCTGAGCACATTATGCGAATTTTCTTCTATGCTGTCTAGTAATCCTGAGAAGAGCCGAACAATGGAAAAATACTGATATCTCTTCAATCTGCACTATAGGTTCTCTACTAAAATTCAAAGGAAATGTGTCACACTCAATTTATAGATTTAAAAAATAGAAGGGAACATTTTAGCTCAAGGAATATGAAATGTATTTCTAGTTACTAATCTAAAATACATACTCATACGCATATGCAGGGATTTTCATCAGTCTTTCTATAGTAAATAAATATTATCACAAGAACAGCAAATGACTAAATATGTTTCATTTATGTTTCATAATATAAATGCTACAAATGGTTAAAAGTAGTGAAGTCTAGTCATACACCACTGATAGATGACGAAATTTAGAATGCAGCATTTGTTAAGGACACAAGTCAGAAAATGGTCAGGCACTGAGAAAGGAGGTTTTTCCAAGTGGATAAAAATGGCTAATATGACCCTGCTTCAAAGAAGCATCCCGTTCCCTTTCTTGCTCGATATAACTAAAAACTTAAAGCCAAAAACCTAAGGCTTAAAAGATTTACTCAGGAGACAAGATGGGCCCGTGGCAGAGAAGGCATTAGATTCTAGGTAAACTCCGCCAGTGAGGGACCAGCTGTGCCCTTTCCCTGAAGCTGAGACAGCCTTCCAGGAGAAAACAATCTAACCTCCTCCATGCCTTAATCCAGCCCCATTGAAGATATCACCAACACTATCTTCCAGATGGGACAAAGGAAATGATTTGGAGGGAGAGCGCTGAGAAACATGCTCATTAGTAAAAGGTATCTTACACCGCTCACCACACAGCATATGACCAGTTGAGATAATACCCCCTTCTCATTTGTACCCAAGAGGAAGGGTTAAGCCCATGCCCCAGGGCTACACATAGCAGCAAGTATCTGCAGATCAAGTAGAGAACAAAATTACTTTGCAATTGATTTTCCTCATTAGAATATGATAAAAGGGGATTTCTGGGGTTCCGTTGATAGAAAAGCCGGGAAAAATAGCTAAATAAACCCAAATTACATTTAATGAGGCACAGGGTGATAATGCATGCAAGGTGTCTGATGAGTCGCTTCCAAAGGCATCCAGCAGTTGAGCTGGGTGGCAATTTTACTTAAAAACCAGAGAAGTGAAGGAGTCCCAAGGACAGAAAATTACTATCAGTTTTGGCTGGCATAGAGACAGGCCATGGGCAGTAGCAAAAACTATATTTCCTTTGGGTATTATTTCATTTCACTAAAACTAGAGTTTTACCTTTTAGCATATAGTCAGCATTATAGGGAAAAGTGCCTATAGGTAGACTAGAATAAAAGTTAATATCCAGGTAAATGTTAGATTAATACCTATGAAAACCAAAGGGCAATTAACTCCCCATGAATAAGAGCAGTCCTGGAGAGATTCTATGCGTGGGTGAACATGTAAGAATTTCCAAATCAGCTTGCTCCCCATTACCTGTAGGAGTAGAGTGGGAAACAATATCTCTTGGGTCATTATCTTGCTGAGAGGTTGGGGAGGGGAATGAAATATCAGTTGGGAACCTCCAAATTCTGGTCAGGAAAAGCTAGCTGGAGTTCTGCTGGTGATCATGACTAATTATAAATGACCAATAACAATCCTGCTGCTCTAATGAACAGAACTTCAGGCTTACGTGGACTTCTGGTTTGATACCTAAGTCCACTGTTGGTGCTCTACATACTGGAAGACTAACAAGAAAATTAAGGCCATACAGGAGAACAAAAATGGAAAGTCTCAAAAGCAGAGTAAGAGAAGGCAAGTTGATAAGGGAGACTGAAGATGTAGCAGTTGGAACTGGGCTTCACTACTCTACATTTTGATTGGTTATGGCTTTCTGTAATGGTCTCCATCTGTTGGAAAGAGAGGTTTCCTTGATGAGGGGTGAGAGCTACACTTCACTGTGAGTGTAAAGATACATATTTATAACATAGTTAGGAATTTAGTTGATTTAGTAAAGTGGCAGTTGTAGGTTCTCCTGCAAGGTCTATGGCGTGGCTAGCCCTGGGCAGTTGGCTAGGTTCCCAGTCAAAGGTGTAGTTCTTTCTTTTTGAGTGGTCCGTAAGGCCAGTCAGAGAACTGTTGGTTGCTGCCAAGGTACGTGTGCCACTACTGCACCCTTAGGATTAGTGTGCCATGCTGGCTGCTGTTGGAGTTCACAGGAATCACAGCTAGCTTGGACTCTTGATTCTTATCATCTTTGGAAACGTACATGGTTCCTTCTGGTATCATAAAAGTTAGTCTTCGGGGAGGAGGCTTTCAGTTCAGGTCCAAAAGAGGGAGTCTAGTATTAGGTTTCGTTAGATAGCTTGTAGCTCTTATGGGGGCATTGTCAGACTCATTTAACTACACAGGTACACACACACACACACACACACACACACACACACACACACGCATGCACACACATGCGCGCACACACATGCGCACACACACATGCGCACACACACATATACACATACACACATATATACACAATACAAGCAACATTATACAGCTTGAGCAAGTTGCATTTTTATATTTATGAATATAACAACAAACAAAGCAAAAGAAGTCTAAAAGAAAGCAAGGGGGTATACAGTATATGAGGGGTCATAGGAAGGGGGAAATGACCCGGGACGCCATTTCCTGTGGTTAGAGGAAGGAATGGCGCCAAGTGATGTTTGCCATTTCTCCATTAAAGCCATTGTTCCAGTTTTACATTTCACTCAGCATTGAAATTTTTATCTTGGGAAACTCATTGTATTATGGAAATGCTATTCAATAACAGAAAACCATTTATTCTCATTAAATTGCTATAAGTAGAATGATCTCAATATATTATTGAAGAGACATAAAATTATGGCCATGTTATCTATGGTTATCTCATTAAAACAGGATCCAGTTATAAGCTATAAAGGGATGGGCAGACAATTTTTAAATAAAATCTATTTTCTAAAAATCAATTATGTCTGAAAACATCAGGCTGTAGACACTAGGGGGAGGTTTGTGCCACCATGCACATCAGGACATTTTTCAAGCTTATAAGAGATGGTCAAAGCATACATTCAATCACCTAAGGCTTGCATACTAAAACTGATTTTTCAATTAGAAGCAACAAATTACACAAAAGTGTACTATCTTTTAAACATGGCCTCAGAAGTGATTCAAAATTTAACACTTTTCAAGAAAAGCATAGTTAGTGCTTCAGAGTTATTAGATAAGACCATGCATGTGTAACACCTGTGAATTATTCTTGACTTAGTCTAAGAATAGGGGGACTAGAAAAAAGGACATGTTATAATTATTTCTGTACACTCCAGAATTTCTCCATGCCAGTCTAGTCTGCATTCACACATAATCTTAATCTGTTCACGTATGTTAGAAACTTGGTGTAATAATAATTGTTATTGCATTTGTCGTTGTCGTTGTCATCATCATCATCATCACCATCATCATCGTCGTCGTCGTCGTTGTCGTCGTCATCATCATCATCATCATCATCAATTCCAGATTTCAGAGGAAGCAATCATTCTAGAAAGGATGGTAGGTTTCTACTCTTACAATAAGCAGAGAAAAGAAGCAAATTGGGCTGTGGTGTCTGACATTGAACCACAAATTAGTAAGAAACCTAAAGTCACTCATGTTTTAAGCACACGTTTGGTATTCATCTCCAAAAATTACACACCATCTCTTCCAGGTCTTAGCACCAAGGGAAGAGAAATTCCCCTTGTCTCTAGAGCAATAATTCATCATTGCCAAAATACTCACAGCCGCTATTTCACCAAGATGCCTTATATCCTACCCTCTTAACCTCTCCTGATGACCAGCTTCAGACTCACTCTCTCACACGGTCCACAGGTAATCCTTTGGCTGATGTCCTTACACTACATGGAAGCGTGAAAACAATTATCCAGGCTTCACTGAACAGCATACTTGAATAGTTGCCCACACACAGTGCTGCTGTTTCATAGACAACTGGTTCATTCTGCATATATCTAAAGAAACTATGCTATACTAGACTGGGAGCCCAGAGAGGTCAGAGGGCAACAAACGGTCTGAGAGATGTAAAGGGCATAAACAAAAATAAAAGATGAACAACTTGAGGATTCATGCATGCTGAAGAACATGGCTTATGCATGGTGAAGAACATGGCTTATGCATGCTGAAGAACATGGCTTATGCATGCTGAAGAACATGGCTTATGCATGCTGAAGAACATGTCTCATGCATGCTGAAGAACATGGCTCATGCATGCTGAAGAACATGATTCATGCATACTGAAGAACATGGCCATGCATGCTGAAGAACATGGCACATGCATGCTGAAGAACATGGCTCATGCATGCTAAAGAACATGGCTCATGAATGCTGAAGAACATGGTTCATGCATACTGAAGAACATGGCCATGCATGCTGAAGAACATGGCTTATTCATGCTGAAGAACATGGCTCATGCATGCTGAAGAACATAGTTCATGCATACTGAAGAACATGGCCATGCATGCTGAAGAACATGTCTCATGCATGCTGAAGAACATGGCACATGCATGTTGAAAACATGGCTCATGCATGCTGAAGAATGTGGCACATGCATACTGAAGAACATGGCTCATGCATGCTGAAGAACATGGCTCATGCATGCTGAAGAACATGGCTCATGCATACTGAAGAACATGGCACATTCATGCTGAAGAACATGGCTCATGCATGCTGAAGAACATGGCTCATGCCTGCTAAAGAACATGTCTCATGCATGCTGAAGAACATGGCTCATGCATGCTGAAGAACATGTCTCATGCATGCTGAAGAATATAGAACATGTGTGCTGAAGAACATGTCTCATGCATGCTGAAGAACATGTCTCATGCATGCTGAAGAACATGGCACATGCATGCTGAAGAACATGACACATGCATACTGAAGAACATGGCTTATGCATGGTGAAGAACATGGCTTATGCATGCTGAAGAACATGGCTCATGCATGCTGAAGAACATGGCTCATGCGTGCTGAAGAACATGGCTCATGCATGCTGAAGAATGTGGTACATGCATACTGAAGAACATGGCTCATGCATGCTGAAGAGCATGTCTCCTTGCAGATGGAATACAGATTATTTCTTTCTAGTGAAACTATATTTGGAAAGATAAAAATAAATTATTAATACTATTAATTATCAGGTAGGCAGAGATAGGCTAAATCCAGGCTGTATTTTCCTATCAAATATTAAGTAAGTACTAGTAAACGGCATGCATGAAGACACAGGAGATGCTTTGTCTGTTGGGATTTTGCACAGTTAAGTGTTTTCAAAGGTCTAAATATAGTATAGCCCAAACCTCTTGACGATCCCTTTTCCCAATGAAAACAACAACGACAACAGAAACAAAACAAAAACAAAAACGGGTAAAGGGTACATTAGAAAACTATTCGAGAATTGTACATTTAAGAAAAGAGTCGGGTGATGAGTATATGTGGTGCATGCAGAATTCATGTAGATTAATATACTTTCACATTAAGTTGCTGGCAAGTTCTTTTGAGGAAAGCGGTCCTAGCTGCTGTTCTGATTTTTTATTTTTTGATAATGGGGTCATTATGGTATAAGTAGTTTATTCTTCAAATTAATCAAAATGTGGATCTATAGCTTTATATTGTTTCTTTTTCCACAGAGAGAAGAAACTCATGAAATGAGAATTAAAGGGAAATATCCTGGCAGCAGTAAATACTATTGATAATTTTTAAAAATACATTTGAATATATGTTCTCATGTTATAAACATTATCAACTTTGTTACCATACTTACGTGAATATAGTGTTCTATCAAATAGTTATAAAATCTTCATTGTAATAAATCCAGGTAAAACTCAAGGGTACCACAATGTTGCTAATTTTAAAATAAATCTTACTTGTATCTTTCTAATTGTTGGATGAAGCTTACAAGTTGGATAATCAAAGTACAATTCACTTTTGAGGTTACATCTAAAATAGGAAATAATTAGTTATTTAATAATAACTTGGCTCTGGTATTTTGAGACTGAGGTACTAATGAAAAATAAGCCCAGTATTTAGAAATATTGCAATATATTATTAAATTGTTTGATATATTACTGAATTAATTTTAAATATTTTCCTATTTTAATAACTTTATGTGAAGATAGTTTAAAATGTGTGAAAGCTAAAATTCCCATCAGCTTAATTAAAACTGAAATCCATGTTAAGTGTTTAAGAGATAAAGAGACCCTCAGACAAATAATTCATACATGGTATCACATTGAGTAATAAGATGTTTGCATTAAAATATGCTTCAGTAGTCCATGGATGGTTCAACAATTTTCATTAAATTGTACCTTTTTTTTTTTTTGCAAATACACAAGTCAAGGGATTTTTTCATAACATATAATAGTCTTTTATAATTCTGTCAAAATATTATGTAAATTTTGAATTCCCTTTAATACGTTTTCACATTAGAAGATCACCTTAATATAGATACACAAGGACTATGTCTTTTCTAGAAAGACATCAGTGGTACAAATGCCACATTGCTCTGTGTAGAGATATTAGTTTTGATTGGTATTTAACGAGAAGAAAATCAACGCATTCATGTTAAAAATATGTTGGTTGAGTTGCTCTCAGTAGCTTATAGTTAGAAGATCAAACAGCTGTAAGGCAGCAGCCAAGAGTAAAGTAGAAAGGAATTGTGGGTAAAACCAGGAACAATCCCAATGAAGTCCTGCCTGTGCCCCAGCTGCCACTGAAATCCTTATCAAGTCTAAGTTGTGAAGTTTGTTTTAAAGTCTATAATGGCTGTCTCTTTTTTTTTCTCACTGTAGCATCTGAGAGTCCCCTGCCCAAACATGAATGCTGTTTAAAACCGTTGGCTAAAGCGCCCACACGGAGTGCAAACCGAACTTTCTCAGAAATGGCCACGCTATTTAATCTATATTAAAATTGATTTAAAAACCCATCGATGTCTTATAAATTCGCTTTGAGGTCAAAATGCATGACTTTCCTGCTGATGTTAGTAAGTTTCGTTAAGATAAGGATAGATAAAAATCATACGTCCATTCCTCAATACCTAATCAAAGCTTATTATCAAAAATCAGTTAATACTCCAAGGTGTGAAATGACAGTGTGGAACGAAAGAGAATAGAAATCTAAAAAGAAAAAAAAAGTAAGAAATGTTCACTTAGTAATAAACATTTTATATTATTATTTTATAATATAAATTAAATCATATTAAAATTACAACTTAATAATAGTCCAAGATATTAGTAAATACTTGTATTTCCACGAAGACATTGGTATTTGTTTTATTTATTTCATTTTTTGACAGTAACCTGAGATTCACATTTTGTCCCTAAGTCCTTAATATGAGATTTTATATGTTTGCGTGAGGTCGTAGAGAAATGGTAATTTATACTCTTTTGCCCCATCTTGACGTTTGCTAAACATCGAATTTGGTATTTTGTCTTCTGTTTACAAATAATTTACAGAAGTGTGGAGGAAGTGAGGGAGAAAGGGAACCTTGAAAAGTTAACTGGAATAGAAAGCAAAAAAAAAAAATGTTTTTCACTTATGAAAAGCAGGACCAATAATTATTCAATGAATTTAGAAATCAGCTCCAGCAGAGAAGTATATGAGATTCTTGCTGCTATTGGTCATCTGAGAAATAATGATTTACTGCTGTTTGGTATATGCTTACTTCGGCGAATACAATTTTCCAGCACAGAATCAAAATCAAATAAGCGTTCCAACTGCTCGCGAGGTTTCTTCAGAGAGACGAGGAGAAACAAATTGGACATTAATGAGTGTGTTTAGCGAAAGCTGATTCATTCCCCGGCTGTGAAGAGAACAACAAGCGCAAGAGAACTCCACAGCAGAAGCCACCTTACCCAGCTCCACACTCAGCGATGAGGCAGCAGCGTTAAAAACGTAGGTCTCGGGAAATGATAACGAGACGCTTGAAGTCTTGACCTGTTTGTCATCTCCTCCTCCTCGGACTGAAACACCCAGGAACTAGAACTTCAGATTTAAATACTAGCTCATGTCGATGATAGGATATGTTTGCGAACCCAAACCACTCAGTGTGCTCTCGGAAACTCGAAATAAAATAAAGAATAAAATGAAATAAATAAGGGTGGTCAGCGAGTAAATGAAGAAGGCAATGAATTTATTTCCAGTTGAGGCCCTCTTCCATCAGAATTTGCCATCTATATACTTTCTCTCCTATTAGCAAGTGCAGATATCCAACGATGATTTCTGTTTACACGAAGCATGAAAATTAGTTTCTGTGCAACGCAAACGTACCTCAGAGCGATGACTGGAGTGCAACCCAGGAAATATTTTTTTGTACCATAAATATATAAAACGTTAAATAATTTTATTTTCCTGGTGTAGTAAAAATGTTATTTTCAGGCCTTCTATCTGAGCAGAAAAAAAAAAAAAGTCCTTCCCAAAAAATCATCAACAGTAGGCAAGGAGCTTCAGCCTTCTTGTCCCAGTTTAGCCGCGATAAATATATACCATGGCAAGTAAGCAGCCCTGTGCAGGCCGGAGCTGGTTAGGGAAGTCCACATTCATTTCAAGAAGGACCGTTTGCCATGGAAGGGGGAGGGGGACTTCATAACAGCAGCCATAGTACCCGACCAGGCTTGCCAAGATGTCATCCTGTTTCATTCAAGTAAATTTCTTCCATGCAAGGTTTTGAAATGTTTCTCTCCTCCATTCGTGTACCTCTTGGAATATATTTTGATCTCAGGCTTAAGGGTTTTGTTCTTTGTTTGTTTGTTTGTTTGTTTTATTTTGTTTTGTCCGATACTGTTAAGTTAAATATGGGGGAACCATCCTGAACTAGTTCATAATTCTCTACTAAAAATATCTCCGTTTTTCACAGGCTGGTATTAAGCAATAAAATAAGGTGTATCATTTGCCTCTGAATGTAACGGCTCAGATAAAAAGAAATTAGTAATTGTCTTAATGATCCGCCGTCTAAATGTTATGCCCTCTCTAGGAAAATTTCACAGTAATATTATGGCTAGGCTAACAGTAAAGTTTCCTAGTTCATTTGTTTTATATCTAAAGGTTTAACTCCATCTTTTTTTTTTTAATATAAGAGGTTAGGGTTGCAAGTCCTCAAATTAAACAGAGGACCCAATATGCCTAGTTGTTTGGATACTGTTTCTGTGCCAGCCGTTTACCCTATATATTCCGAGTCATTAAAACTTGAGCCTTCAGGTTCTGTGAAACAGCTGGCTTTTAAGGACTCACAGGATGTATACGGGAAGAGCAGAGAATTTATTTCTGTCGGCTATTACATAAATGCTTTAAATACTGTCCACCGCGTAACACGGTGGTTGCTGTCTGCCTCTGAGATCTGCAGCTATGACCCGGTGAGTTCGGATTAGCAATGGTGTTGTGAGAAGGAACTTTTTTGAGAGCTGTCACATTCGACTTTAACAGGTATGTTATTAATAAGGGAATGCCCATCTGTAAACACCCCTAAAGCCCAAATGTGCTTGGGGGTGCTGTTTATTTGTTTTGATTTTGGCTGTGAGGGCAGCCCCATGGGGCCACTTAATAGGCTGTACCACCTCGCACTCTCCCTGGTTATGCTACTTGTGATGGCACCTCCAACTGCGAGGAGCTAAAATTAACAGACAGTAAACTAGACCCCCTGCCATCTCCAGAGGTCCAAATGCCAGGAATCTCAGAGAAAATTGTCAAAAAAAATTCAGATATGAGGGGAGAGAAGGAAAGCACAAAATAATGAATGGTCCGGGTTAGATAACCAAGGGGACATATAAAAAGACTTAAATGAGCACCTTCCCTTGCCCAATGTGTGCCATAAACAGAAAATTTTGTTTAATTCCCTTCATTTAATATTTACCCAATGAGTTAGGATGACCACAATAATACCCATTTTATGGATAAGAAAATAGTGACTGGGGGCGGTACTAAGCGATATCAACATTCAATCTTGGCAGATTTCTATGAGATTATTATTATTAAAATATAAATTACTCCTTATCAACCTCTTTTACAAAATCCTTCCAAGGGTGTCTCTAAGAAAGGGAATAGGAGTTCCTTATAAATCGTCACTTTTGACAGTGTAACCCGTGTGCCATATCAACCCCAGCTACATCATTAGACACCATGAAGTTTCCTTTCACATATACCCCACATTTCTTTCTCTCAGGACACATGGACATGCTGAGGCTCTGAAGCATACATGGGCTAATTTTTTTTTCCAATAACTCTTACAGTCTACCTGCAGAGAGAGCTTCCTTGGCCTTCTGCAAAGAGACTTCTTGTATCTGCCCCTGTGTGATCTATTCTGCAGTTTTCCTTTCTCTGAATTTTTTCGTGGGTATTCTTTCCCAGCCCAATTCCTTTACCCTAAAATCAAATTCTGCTGCACATAAGGGTTGCTTTCCTGGCAGCTGTGTGGCGTGCCACAGAGAGTAGGTGTCCAGTAAATAATTTGGGTTGAATTCATTCAGCCCTCACGACAATCTTTCGAGTAACCGGAGAGGTGAGCTTCCAAATGGATCCTTGACTACTCAAACCGTGGGGCTTGCTGCACAGAGAAGAACAATTAAAACAAACCCAGAGGCAAAATCATGACCACTTTTCTATATACTGACGATAGACCCTTATCCCTGCCAGAAGCTGTCTTAATGAGAGGCATTGATTCTGAAGGAGAAGATGGCTGACTGCAAAGCAGGTAAAACCATGAAAAAGCCTTAACAGGTATTTATATCATAGGGTTTCCATTCAAAAATTCCATTTATAGACTTGCCAGGCCCGAGAAAGAGAATGTCTGTGTGTATTAAAACACTTTGTGGAAGGCAGGAAGTGACGGGATTAACACTTTCAGAGCATACGTGAAGAAGGAGTTTATTCTTAATAGTGGGGGGGGGGGGGGCTGTCTTCTCAGTGAACTACCTGAGCCTTAGGAATCCTATGGAAGAAACAGGAGTACTAGCTTGAGTCAGTCCCTGATCAGCACAGGGTAAAAGAAATATCCTTCCTGTGTGGGAAGCCTAGTCTGACTACACAACTATTCATGATGGATATAGTTTATTTGGAAAACTAAGGACAAAGAAAATGCTTCCCTTCTAATTTCCTAGTTCTCCCGTTGTTCATTTATACTAAAGCAGGATATTCCATACTGAGACATGACCGACTGCATCCTTCAAGCCTTCAACTTGACACGCTGGAAAAGCATCCCAGGAAAATTAATCATCTTTCTTTTTGGCAAAGTCAGGAGTAAAACTTTAAATTCTTTTTTCTCCCAACTTCACAACGTATGCAAAGTGATCAGGTGTGTGTGTGTGTGTGTGTGTGTGTGTGTGTGTGTGTGTGTGTGTGTGTTGCCCAAAACTAGCAAAAGGAACAGAAGTAAACTTCACTTCTATTTAAATAAACATTAGCTAATAAAAGAAGCATCTCATTATTGACACATTTGATGGTCAAAATGTTATTTTGTAAATGAAGAGCTAAAAAATTATGTACGAATTTTACTAACCTTTAAAAGTTTGCAAAAAATAAAAATAATTATGGACTATGTTTTGCTTGTAACTGTTCATGGGGCACACTGACTAATGTACTCAAGCCTTGTGGTGTTAGAGGATGCTGGGATCTATTTTCCGCTGTTTCAGTGAGATGATGATGATGATGATTGATGACGATATTAATCTTAAGACTAGGCATTTTAAAATACATAATTTTGGGGAAAACACCCTTGCCTGGTATTCCTATGTCATTTTTGTCCTTTCAAAGAGAGTATTTTCTTCGAACGGAGATACTAGAAGTCTTACAAAAGTGAATGACAACAAAAGGATAACAAAGAGAAAATTATAAGATGATAAAACCGAACTGGACATCACAGCAGCAGCAGAGGCTAAAGACAGACTCAGACCTTGGGCTCTCTTTCTTCCTTTCTACTACCTCTGCTTCTCTTTGGTCTCTTTCTCCAATTGCTTCCTTTCTTCTTCTCTTCCTGCCCTTTTTCTTTCTCTTTGCCTAGTTTCCACTTCCCACTCTGTCTTCCTTCAAATGGTATTGATTTAAAATAAAGATGGGGCAGGTGACGATGTTTTGTAGGAACAAAATCTCCATCACTCCCGTGTTTCTCTCCGTGGGATTCCATGCCCCAAACACATCTGTCCTTATGAAATTGAGCATAGCATCTCGAAAGGAGAAGTTCTTTATGTTACACACTCACAGTGAAAATCATCTTTGAGATGATCAATTATGTGTCTAAATAAATGCACGGCATATATTTTTCAGAATCTCCCCTGCTGCCAACTCTCTGGCTTGTTTTTTTTTTTTTTTTTAACATTTTGTAAAAATGTTTAAACAGAAAAAAATATAGGTATGACAAGCAGAAAGCTCGAAGTGTACTGACAGTGAACTGTGTTTGAAAGAGTTGAGAAGACAGTGAAGTTGAATACCACATTAGCCAATCAAAAATTGGAACCAAATTGCAGGGAGCCTTGGAATGCAACGGTTAAAAAGAAAGCATTAGCAATAAGTCTTGGTAGCTTTAAATCAAATCTTCGTCAGGTCATTTTTAAAACGCTATCTTGAATAAAAGGGCACGTGTTTGAATCGAATGCACGTTTAATGTTAGCATTCAAGAAAAAAAAAGTATTTTGAAAACATTTTTAATCTTACTAAAATTCCGGCGAGATCAGCGGCAGTACGTTTCTCTCAGAATCAACTCAGAAACAAGGTAGCCTCAGTTCAGGAGATCAAATGCAAACCCATTCCATTTCGATCTGCAATGGGGAGAGTGGCCAAAGCAAATGGTAAAGCTGCTATCACCTAGCTATGACCGTTAAAGGGCTAAGATACTGGGGAAAGGGAAGTTGGCTGTCCCACCTCACTGTTACTGTTAACTTCTGTCTTCCTACTATAATGAAGGAGGTGGTGTTGGGATGGTTATTTTTGGCACGATCATCTTTCCAGAAGTCATACAATCTTCCCTAAGTGTAAACGTTAACAGCACTGCTGAGGACGAAAACAGCGAATAAGTCACTAGGCGCCAGGCACTGTGCTCGGTCTTTAAAACAGAACTCACCAAATCTTATGTGTAAGCATGTGACGAAGGCATTGCCGTCCATACTGTTACCGCCACTGCCATCATTATCCTCAGAACTATCACCACAGTCACCATCATCATCCCAAAGCTGCCGTTCCTACCAGAATTAAGAGTTAAAGGCTGTGAGCCGAACTTTCCAATCTCACCCAGTTACCAAGCTTCAAAAGCAGCACAAACAGGAGAGAACAGGACACCTTTCCCTTTATCCTATTTCTACATATATGTACAAATTCGTAAACAGGGCGACAACCTTCAGGAGAGGACATAAAAGGAATATACCAAGCATCAAAAGGTGGATGTAGTAAAGAGAGCGTCGTCCTGAACTGGAGGTTTATTAAAACAGTGCCTGCATGGGAGGCACTCGGGGAACTGTATTTGTTCAACACCACTAAACCCAAATTTAATGAGCAAGGCCGTCCTAGGGCCCGTTATCTCTACCATTTACAGATGAAGGTTGAGAGTCACGGCACTTGTTAATCTCAGAGCCCATGCTCGGACCAGCATCCCTTTCTGCTCTTCCAAAGCCCAGCTCGCACGTTTCTTTTAGTTTATTGGGTTAGTGCCTGGCTTGTTTTATCAGTCAACAGAATTACAGTTTCACTCTGCCCTCGTCTGCCTTGGGAGGAGCTACATGGTATCTGGAACTGACAGATGCTCGCAACTCTCCTATTTACATCTGTAACGCTTACAAATAAATTTCCAAAACTGCAGTGCAGGTGCTGTAACCAAACCTATAAAGCCATCTGTATTCCACTCGGACATTAACATCAAATCGCGCTGTGTGAAACCATATGATAACCATATTTCACTGGCAAGTATTTATGGGATTTCATATATACTCATAATAAAACAGCTTAATCCATCATTTCAAATAGATACGCGTGCATGATTTTCGTGTGTGTGTGCGGATTACGATACTTCTTTTATGAACCATTATAACGCTCAAAGCTGAAAGTGCGAGGCTGAGAAACTTCTAAAGTGGCAAGAATGTTTTCTTATGGAATAGTATGTTAACAAGTGCGAAATTCTCCATGCTGAAGCTGAACATTATTTTTACATAATATATCAATCTCTTATAATGGAAACATGCCTTTCACCAAAACAAAACTAGGGGTAATTTCCCATTTCTGGGGGGAATTGTAGAAGCTTTTGCAGGATGTCTGCTTTAATTATACTGAGGAATAAGGCCTTCTTTAGGGACCGCTCTCCTATAGTTAACAGTCTGGATAAAATTCTGATCCTGGTAATTAAGAATAAAAGTGACTACAGAAAACTGCCATTTGCTTTCAATATCAGGAGTCCTTTAGGAAGTTTTGTTGGAAGATGTAAGTTTGGGAAGCTACCTTCCGATATACCCCAGAAGGTCTTCACTTCTAACCTTGACTGATCCATATATCAGCAGGAGGAGCCGGACAGCCAAGCTCGAAGTGAGTCCCCTCTGCGGCATGTGTCATTTGGGTGGGAGAGCAATGGAAGGAAGATGGTCCTTTGTTCAGAATGTTCTCGAGATGATGCAAGTGGGAACTGATTAATTCTCTCTGGGCACCTACAGAATGGGGCAGTTGTATGGACTTTGAAGGAAGCAAGGAGTACACGGGGTCAATACATCGACTTCACAAGTGGGAAAATTAAGCAAGGCAGGAGATTAGTGGATGTGCTAGCCAGAGACTGTGTGTTTCTGTAGGGGGATATTTCAAAGAAACACCTGCAGTTACATATATGCTAATCATACAGAGTTGTATGTGGTGGTACTGAAAGTGGTACCCAGAGCCTTGTGCATTCTTGGCAACCACTTGACTTTGACCTATATACCCAGGCCACCGCACAGTTGTCGTTAGCAGCTTTATTTAAGAGAGGGTGATTTATAGCTAGCATGCGGCATGAGACACTTGAGTGGTGGCGTCCATGCTGGTAGGTGGTTCTGAGTGAGGTAAACACAAGAAAAATGAATTCCCAACACGAAAGTCACAAAACACTTAAAATTGAACTTCATGTATCGCAGAGTGTGAGCCCAGGGTGGCTAACCTAGGACACGGCACATCCTAGAGACACCTGTGTTGTCATCTGCCTGCTTTCCAGCAGAAGAAGGAGCGGCCATCATTTTCCAGGGAGTGGTTCCGTGGCCAAGGAAAGCACAGACTCAAAGACAGTTATTAAAAGGGGAATTGTTTACTTTGTAATATTTCAAGGGGACATTTTTTAACTCCAGGCACATCAATCCTTCAGTGTCTCCATCCCCAATTTGCATAAACACTGTAATTGACAGCTTGTTAACAGTTCATTAAGGACACTAAAACCTTGTGATAAACAGGAGCCTGCCAACTCTGGACCAAAGATCTAGCCATGCATTTTATCCACCTTAGAAAGCAACCCGCTTTACCAACAGACAGTCCAAAAGGCGGCTCTGCTAATCGATATGTTCACACACAAGCACTCAAACATGGCACGGGAAAGCGCTTATTAAGTCCTGATTAGCAGTTAATTTGTGTCTCTCAGCCGACTAACTTCTCCGAGTAAATGCAGCCGCGACCCCTATTTTAAAAATGCTAGGATAATTTTGTTCCAATAGCTGCAAAGTATCAGAAAGAATGCCAACTCCTAAAAAGGAAGGATAAAAAGAAAATGTCAAGTTCTAACAATCTGCAGGTCCTTGTTGGGAAAAGAAAGAAAGGGGGGGTTATGGGGGTGGCGGAAAATATTAGAATCTCGTTTCATGCATGGCCCTTTCTTCTTAGCGGTCCGAAATGGAATATTTTCATGATTGCAGTTTGAAATACGCTGTAGAGGAGTGAGCGCCCGCACAACACGGAGAAATCTATTTGTGATCCCCTGGCAAGATGCATTATAAAACTACTGGATGTTGTCTTTCCCAATCTTTGGATGAGGCCTGATAATAAGCTCATTTCGGTTGAACAAATCTTTCTGGGCTCCCTGCTGAGCAGGGTGTTTACATTTGAAAGCAGAGAGGTCTTCCTTTTCCAGTACATCCAGGGTGTGATCCTTGCCGCAAGGACTTCCTGATTCACCCCGGATACTTGGGGGGGCCTTGACCAGGTATTTACGTTCAGATTTGAGATAGTTCATTTCACAGGAGCCTCGGGATGGCAAGCATCATCGTAGTCACCCCAGGTTCTACCCATCTCCCTTGTCTTCTTCCAGAGAGGGGAGACAGGAAATCACAGAAGAGCCTCTCCAATCGCTGTGTCGGGACCTGTAAATTTGAGCACTGGGCAGGCTGGAGCAGGAGAATGGGAAAGTCAAGACCTCTCAGCTGTCCCTAAACTGAGTTTGCAGCCAGCTTGGGCTGTTTTCGACCTTCTACCAAACAGAACCAAAACTATCAAAAACACTCCACTAGAAAAAGGGGTGGGACTTGACAAATTATTCCTCCGAATCCTTTCAAAAATGCATCAATACCTGAAAACCACTTGAAACGTTAGGTCCACATCATTTTACCTACTAGAGCCAGGCCCAGAGGTCTCTAAAGGTTCACAGCTTAAGACACAGATGTGTAGATTTGTCTTATAGATTTGTTTTATATTTGACATATAAATATGTCTTGAGATGCTGACGGGAGAAAAGGAGAGTTGTTATTATTATTATTATTATTATTATTATTATTATTATTATTATTCTAGTGTTGACCTGCATCTAAACTAGTTTTGAGAGTTGTGAAATTGTTACTATAAATTTACTTGTTTTTAACTAAAATTCAGAGTACATCCAAGCAGAAGGAATGTAATTCTCTGTCCTTTCTATCCCGCTGCCCTCACCACGACCAAAAAAAATGTCAATCAATGATATTTACACTTACCTATTAAAGCGTCTGAATATACTTTCCACGGAGATGGAGCAGAAATGCAGATATAATTTATATATTACCTAATGATACAAAGTTACACCTTGTAAGAGTCCCGTCACTAATAGTGCTCTGACAATGGAACTCCAGCCGTACTTTTACAATTTGGTGGCTTTTCTGTTACTCTACATGGGATCTTTTCTT
Source organism: Rattus norvegicus (assembly GCF_021556685.1). Taxonomy (NCBI): domain Eukaryota; kingdom Metazoa; phylum Chordata; class Mammalia; order Rodentia; family Muridae; genus Rattus; species Rattus norvegicus. The sequence goes on from NC_141543.1 coordinate 27,287,310, forward strand.
CATAAATTTGAAGGTTGCCTCTCCCCTGCTTCATTTAGTTCAGGTCTATCTTGTACTTCAAGAATGCAATCATATTTTCTATGTTCTTAGTATTTTTAATTTTTAACTCAGGGCCTCACTTTGTAGCATAGGTTCACACTGACCTCACGAACCTCCTGCCTCAGCTGATTCCCAAGTATTAGAATAAGAGGCATGAGTAAACACCCCAAGTTCTATCATGCTCTTTAAACCATGAACCAGTCCGTCTGTTCCTTCAGTTTTTCCTTTACGTAACACATATTTGAGTGTTAGATAGACTCAGTTAGGTCCAGTTCTTCAGTCAGTGAATAACAAAGAAAAGAATTATCATGCCCAACCCCCTCACCTAAATTTCCCCCCAGCCTCTCTCCTCCACAGCCTCACCTCCTGCCATTTATGTTCCAAGGAGAAAAAAAAGGATACTCAAAAATTATGATGAAAAAGAAATTATGTAGCATTTTTTGGGGGATCGAGGAACCCAAAAATTACAAAAGGTATCATTAAATAGAGTGAGAATAGTAAATGTTAGCATTTTGTACCTAGCTTTTCCTCACAAATATAGTGTCTATGACTGTGTATATTTTTGTATTCCCAGTTATCACATGTTGATTCTATATAATATAAAAATATAAATATAATATAAAACATATATTCCCTATAAATTATGTATATTTTCAGGGCTGACCATTTGGTAATGAAGAACCAATTCGTTTGCTTTTCCCTGAGGAGGGTTTCAAGGGAGAAAAGGGAAGAGAGAAAATAAATATAATCTCAGGAAAAAATATAATATGTACCTAATTTAGATGCATAGCTTTTCTTTCTATTGTCAGAAAAAAATGAATTCTCACGATGAAAGTTTTAATTGTATGGTAGAAAAGTGTGTGCATGTGTGTGTTTGTGATGTGTGTGTATGTGTGTGTGTGTTTGTGATGTGTGTGTATGTGTGTGTATGTTTGTGATGTGTGTGTATGTGTGTATATGTGTGTATGTTTGTGATGTGTGTGTATGTGTGTGTATGTGTGTATGTATGTGTATGTGTGTGCATGTGTGTGTGTATGTGTGTATGTGTGTATGTGTGTGTGTATGTTTGTGATGTGTGTGTATGTGTGTGTACGTTTGTGATGTGTGTATGTGTGTATATGTGTGTATGTTTGTGATGTGTGTGTATGTGTGTGTATGTGTGTATGTATCTGTATGTGTGTGTATGTGTATGTGTGTGTGTGTTTATGTGTGTGTGTGTATGTGTGTGTGTGTTTGTGATGTGTGTGTATGTGTGTGTATGTTTGTGATGTGTGTGTATGTGTGTATATGTGTGTATGTTTGTGATGTGTGTGTATGTGTGTGTATGTGTGTATGTATGTGTATGTGTGTGTGTATGTGTGTATGTATGTGTGTGTATGTGTGTATGTATGTGTATGTATGTGTGTGTATGTGTGTATGTATGTGTATGTGTGTGCATGTGTGTGTGTATGTGTGTGTGTATGTTTGTGATGTGTGTGTATGTGTGTGTATGTTTGTGATGTGTGTGTATGTGTGTATATGTGTGTATGTTTGTGATGTGTGTGTATGTGTGTGTATGTGTGTATGTATGTGTATGTGTGTGTGTGTGTATGTGTGTGTATGTATGTGTGTGTGTTTATGTGTGTGTGTGTCTGTGTATGTTTGTCATATACATATGGAAGCCAAAGGTTACTGTCATACATATTTCTCAATCGTGTTCCACCTAATTAATTAGTTTATTTAATTATTTCTTAATAGAGTCTCTTACTGAATCATGGATTTATCTAGGTTGGCTACCATCGTTATGTAAATCCTGCTGTCTCTGTCTCCTTGGTATTAGGGTTAGAGATTCGGGTACTATTCCCTGGTTTTTACTGTAGCGCTAGAGATCTGAGATCAGAACCTCATGCATGTGTGTCAAATCCTTTTAGACTGAGCCTCCTCCTAAGTCCTTGGACTGTTTATTTTTGCCTGAACTGGGAATCGGGAATTTAATTCTTAGAAAGTCCCTCTTGTGACTTGCAATGGCCTTCCTTGGATTTCCTCAGTGTGATAACATTGAAAAATTTATTCTTCTTTTATTCAAAACCACAATGGGATGAATCAATTCAAGATGGGGCATTAGGCTTCTCTGTCTCTGGACTGTGTGCACTTTTTGACTGTGTCAGTCAGGAGTTACCATGAAAATACAAAATGTCACAGACAGCCTTCTCTCTGTGTCAGTCATTCTGAGCTTGGCTTTTCGAAAACCTAAATGAAATGCAAAATAATACCTCATAAAACTTTACCTTTGAATGTCTACTGCCAGCAACTATCTGGATCTTCCATATAGAGATATGATAGAATTTATAACACTGAAATACAAACATGTATGTGATTTTAAGTGTGGATGGATTAACAGTTTTATCCATAGAATTCCAATGACCTAGTGTCAAGGAAGCAGTTTTCATGGTAATGCCTAAAAATAATTGTTTCAAGGTAGTTTAAAAATGACCAAAGCAAATTAAACTTGGCAATAATTTCCATTCATACTTGATTTCAAAGGCAAGTCTATGATTCTCCACTCCATCCCCATCCTCACTCCTCTCCTCTCTCCTAACTCTTACCCCTCAGCCTCTATCCCCCTCAGCCTCTATCCCCCTCAGCCTCCCTCTCTCCCCAGCCTTCACTCCTAAAAGATCCCTTCTATCCTCATCCCATCCTCTAGGTGACTTTGCCAGTTTCGATTTTCCAATGCTCAACTGTTCAAAATAAAGCTAAACGAAGTATTACGCATTAACCTTTCCCTTCTAGAAACCACAGGAGGCCTTGCTCCTGGTGGAGGGGCTTCTGGAAGTGGGTAGCTGCTCCTGGAGGGAAAACCATTTTTGGAGGTGTAGTTACCAGTCACTGGGAGGTTGCCCATGCTCCAGTGCCTGGCCCTTCATTCATGCACATTTTGACAGCAGGACTTCAACTTAACAGGTTAGGTTTTGTTTGTCTTTAAAGGGAATGAGGTTGGGGGGGGGGAACATATGGGGAAAGATCCAGGAGAAGTTGGGAGAGGGCATGGTTATATTACATAATTTACAATTGTGAAATCCTCAAAAAAATAAATTTTAAAAAGAAAAGGACCTTATCCTCAAGTGCTGCTAAAAAGAAAAAAAAAATCCTGCATTAAAGTACTCTTGGAATAATTTGTGGGGCAAATTGTTTATCCAGTATTCTCTACATGATGGTTTGAAAGCCGACAGACCTTCATGTCTTCTAATTGGTCATGCTCCTGCATCATGCATGCCTTGATCATTGTTCTGAATAAGGCCAGATGGCCAGGACTTTGTTTGTAACACTTTATTTTTCTTAGGTCATACAAGGGAAGATCATATAATTTTCTTGGGAATTTTCCAGAAACATGAAAAACTGAAACAACAGCAAAGCCACCTATACCGAACCCCGCAGTTGGTCTGCTGGGTATTGGTGCATTGTTGTCAGTGACAATGGGGGCAAAATACTACCTTGAAGAATGCATAATATTTTGACTCTATTTTCTTTTTGTGCAAAGTCATTTAATTTGATTGGGGTCATGGTGAAGAAGCTCAAGCTTTAAGTGATACATTATCCAATGCAAATTAATGTCATCAAAATGAATATTTAAATGCCAAGCAAAAGGTAGGGTCAGTCTCCGAATGTACACAAAGGAGACGAGCGACGTAAATCACCAGAAAAATAAATATTGACTTAGTCCACAGTTGGTAACAACCACATCTAGTGAGTGCCAACGTCACGTGGTGCTTGGTGGCTTCCTCGTGAAGTCGGACGGGGCACTCTTTGGAAGCTGGCTCTCCGTCACATTGGTGGGCAAGGTTTTATTTCCACACTTATGATTCATCAGCTACGGAGAGAGAGTCATGCTGTGTATGACACATTAATTAAGGTAGTTAGTGTATGAAAACCATGCAGCACAGCGTTTGGTACAGCGTTCAAGATATGACAATTATAACCAGCTAACTCCATGGGCCAGGGAAGAAAACCAGAAAGGAGAGACAAACAGCACCTACTCTTTGTAGGCTGCGCTATGAATAAGAAAAAGGCCCCGTAGCACGGGGAGGCAATGGGGACAGATATAATCAAAATTTAAAACCTCCACCTGGCAGCTTCGTATATCTAGGCTCATTGGCATGGGGCTGGAGGTGGCACAGAGATGGATGGACTGGAGGAGGGCACATCACTCCAGGAGCAGAGGGATAAAAGGAGACAGGGATGCAGGCCGTGGTGATGGAAGGAGGGCTGATCTAAGGGACTACTGGGAAGGAAGCAGCAGGTGCTGGCGATAAATTGGCTGTGGAGGGTGAAGGAGGCGAGTCAAAAATAACTCCAGGATGGGAGCTTTGAGGAGGTGGAGGGCGGCAGAGACGGTGATGGGAAGACGGAAAGGAGAGTGCGATGTCCAACATGGAGTGCCTACCCACAGGGACCCCGACAACGCTCTTCCAGCATTGCAAGTCTGAAGTAATTTGTATTAGAAACAAAGCGAAGGGGCTGAGCTGGGAAGTGAGTCCTGGGCAGAGCAGTTTCTCATCGATTTAACTTTAGAACTTTGATACCGTCTTAAGAATCGATGACCACAACGACTATCACAAGAGAAAGGAAAGCTCAAACCAAAGTAACTGCCTTAGGATCAGCTGACAGATCCTACTTGAAATAAAATTTTAAAAAAAGGGGTGGGGTGGGGTGGGGCTGGCTATACACAAGCACATTTGTATAAGTGGCTAAAAGAAAAAAAAAAAAGAAGTTTCCTCTGTGATTCTGCTTCAGACTTAACACTGCGCCCATGCTCCTCATGCTTCTGACTCTCACTATAACAGGGAGTGATTCTCCTGCAGTAGCTGTAGTGAGGTGACTTCTCGACTATGCACGTTTTGGTAATTTTGCCATAAATTTGGTTTAATGCAGTGCTATGCCAGTAGTTGGATTGCGAGCCACTGTCATCACCAGCCTTTTAGAGGCGTCTGACAGTCTGTTTATCTTGCAAATAGTTGCAATGCAAACGGAGGGGGAAAAAAAAAGATTGTTGTATTCTGTGTTGCTTAAAAACTACTGGTAATTAGGAGGCCCGCATTGTACCTAAATCAAAACAACCCCAGCGATGCTTTTAGGATTGCTGTAATAAAATTCATAGATGAGAATTTACAGTGCTCCCTAACCAGGGAAACCTGGATATGAGATTGCATTAACTTTTATCTTACCCAAAGCACAATTATCATCCGCAACAATAACAACATGGGGCTATCATGTAAGCCGATATAAAGGAATTGGCAACACTACAATAATGACATCTATACTGTTTGGCTTATTCTTTGAAAATTATCAAAATGCCAGTGGCTAATAAGAGGGACTTTTGATTTCTTCCTGAATCGCCACTGCATAAAACCCCACTCCATTCCACTACACACACACACACACACACACACACACACACACACACACACACACTTTTAGACACATATCCCTCAAACTATGTCAAGAGCAGGAACAAATTTCCTAACCCAAACTGAAAAGTCCTTGGCTCTCCGAATGACTATAAATTGCATGGCTAAGTGCATATGGCCCCAGGGCTGTCACAATTGCTTCTCCTGACAATTCATCATAGCATACTAATTCTATAATATCATTACTGAGTCTCTTCTCACTGTACTGATCCAGCCAGTTAATTTAATCAACTAATAATAGATTTCAAAATGGATGCAAGGGGCCCTAGCACTTCAAATTACATTACCAGAGATGTAGCATGGTGTAGAGAGTACCTTCCTTGCTGTTCGGCCTGCCCTCCACAAGTTACTTTTTCCAAGTTAAGTAAGAAGCACCCACCACTGAACACTCTAACAGAACCATTCTAGCCATGGAATTTTCCTTCAAAATCGATACCTTTTCATTTGCTGAAGATATATTAATTCTATCGATAGAGGGACAACCCAATTCGTTCTATATTCAGGGTTCTTCGTGTATATTAATTAGACACAAAACTCAAGAGAGTTCCTAAGAGTAGCAGAGAGCCCAGAGTTCTCTGGTGGGGTTCAGAATGAGCCATTCACCTTGGACAATTAATTTCATTAAATTCCAACCTGTTCTGCAAATATCAATGATAACTAGAGAGCATTCCTCTTCAACATCACAGTCCAACTTGCATGGCACCAGGAGGAATTCATTATGAAGAAAAAAAAAATGCCTCCAAACAAAATACTCCGAAATACACACCAGGTAAAGCAAATGCCACAAATGGGTTTGGGTCACTCGCCTAATTGGAGCACTAAAAGTTTCGTACTTTTTAAGTTCCACTTATTAAAATAACTATATGGATCCGTTACTTTTGGTGTTTCTATGGAAAAGATTTACTCATCCATCCTGGAGTTGCAACAGAGACAGAAAGGAAGGCAGGTGCTGTGGGCTTAGCAGCAGACTTGCGTATAAATTGTATTGTTAAACTGACAGGTGGATACGTTTTTGCTTCTGCTGTGGTCTTGGCGACCTCCTTCACCCGTGCACACTTGCAAACACAGAGAGTCCCTTGGTTACTGCCCGTCTGATGGTAACTTAAACTAGAGCAAGGTCCATTTAGTAAAACATTAACTGATGTTTTACTCTGCTGGGGTTTCCCACGTATCCTTCTAAAATCTGAATGCCTAATCCTTCCTCTGAGTTTCCCACTCCAGGCCCTTCTAGTGCTTATTCACAAGGGTGATGTTCCCAGTCCGGCATGAGGAACCCCTAACTAGCAGTGAGGGCCGAAAAACTACATTAGCGCGGTTAAATTTAGTGTGCCCACTGGCTTGCATTTCCTCGCACCAGGACGTCTAACAAGGAGATCTCGGAGAAAACCCTGTATTTCTCTCACCCACTACAACTCACCTTAGTATCTTCATCCACCCAGACATAACAATTAGATCTGTGACACCGAGAAGGGAGAAGCCCCCTGCCCAGGAAGCAAGAGCCCAAGCCCTCTCATAAATCACCATGTGTTACTGACTCTTCCTTGCCATTTTTCATCTCAGACAGAACAGGACCATCGTTCCCCATTTTAAGCCCGCAGTTCCTAGACACCTGTGGCTATTCGATCTCCCAAAGTCTCCTTTAACTCAATGGGACATTTTAAAAACGACAACTCTTTACCTATGGGGGAATTTATATAACATGTTTATCACGAGATACAGTTTTTTAAACCTGCTTTAGATATTCAGAGTAATAATTTCCTAGGATCAGAGTGTGTACTTAGAGACGGTGACCTTAAAACTACGGGCGCCCTTGTTTTTGTTAGGATTTTCCAGTGGTGTGCATTTCCACAAAAGCCAGTGCCCACCTGGTGCAGATCCCTCTTCGGTTAAAAAAAGTGAAAGAACCCTCATCACGACAATGTTTCTGCTAGTCGTTTTGAGACGGAAGTGTGAGTTCAGTGACATATCCGTGCAATGTCACCCCTTCGCTGGGTGTGATTCAAATCGTGTTTACTTAGCCTAAATGCAAGGCATCTCCACGCGCAATGGAATATAACAGAAAAACAAATAATTTTCCTTCCATCAATACCCAACAGCTTTGTTCATCACTGAGAAGCGTTGGGTGGTAAGGTATTGAATGCAATGCATTTTATGCCTAAATCAATGTAGCGTCTTGCAGTTATACCTCCTAATGTGTTTTTAAGTCATCCGCTACAGAGATCAATGTGGTTCTTATTTGATATTCAGTGTTAAGTTAAGCCTCATAAATTTAGAATTGCACTCTGTTATTTTGATGGTTATATATTAACCACGTACTGAAAGTTTTATGATTTCAGACTCAGCCTGGCTGTAAATCATATGGGCTCCATACACGAGGCATAGGGTCTGGCTTGATTTTTATAGCTCTGCTCAGAGAGAAACGGATGGACGGACGGGTGTGTGAGGAAGGTAAACCTACAGTGTATTTGGATAAACACTTCAGGTAAGTGAGCCGGAGAAGGCATGCCTCAGGAGATTCGAATTAGACAACTCGCGGAGGACAGCCTTGTAGGCTCTGGTGATAATGGAATGGTACTGTGTCACAGATTGACAAGTCTTTTACATCAGGACCCTTAGGGGCATGGACCTCGACCTCACCAGAGCTCATCTGCCTTCACTCTGTGGCCAGACATGCCTCCACCTGGGTTCAAGTAAACAAGAGAGAATGAGACTCGTGTGTGTGTGTGTGTGTGTGTGTGTGTGTGTGTGTGTGTGTGTGTGTGAGAGAGAGAGAGATAGATGAGAAACAACCAAAACCACCAGAGTAAAGGCTTTTGCAAACCAAGGCCAAAATCAGATGCAATGAGTGAAACAGACCTTCCCTCTAAGAGACATTTCTCAGCCAATTTCAGGTAGCAAGCCAGGTAGATTTCTGACCCTTACCTCCACAAGAAGGGAAAGTTTGGTAAGACCACAGTCATGAGCCATGAAGATTCCATTTTAGTCCCTAAACTGCATATATATATTTTAAAATCATCATCGAAGTTGCTTTTTTTAATGACATATCTTCATATTCTGTACTCATCACCCAGAGTCAAACGTGCCACATCTTAAAGTACGAGTAAACTGACAGATATGACAACATTTCAAAGAGAACGATGTGAGCCTGGGCCAAAATTATGATCTGTTTTGAATGAGCAGTCTTTAATGGTAAGGCAACCGTTACTGCTTTCTTTTCTTTTTGTTTGTTGGGGTTTTTTTTCTTTTTTCGTTTTTTCCTCTTTCAGATTATTAAGAGGGGCAAACTGCCTAACCTTTCTGTTTCCTCTGGTGGATTACTTACTGCCATCAGCAATTCGAAGAGGCATGGCTTAGAAAGCATTCTACATTTTCCCTTGCCACTTTTAAGATTCATGAGCGGAAAACTTCATGACGAAACATAAATAAATAAAATGTGGTCTTATACAGAGACTTAGGCAGTAACAAATCTGCAGAAGTCATCTTTTTCTCACAGAAAAAAATCAGGATGGGTTTCATAGGTATGTCTGCTAAAATATGCCTGAGAAAAGTTTTCAAAGTTGTATTTGATTTGCAGGTTTGGCAACGCCCTAACCAGGTTCCTATAGTCATAGAACGTACTGGATCCAAGATCATCCCTATTCAGAGCAGGGTGACATAGGTTATACACCCTACTTCCTGCTTTCTAAGCCTCTGGAGTGCAGTGCGGAATGTACTCCAACCATCCTTGTCCCCACCTGCCTTCCAGTCACTCTTTCTGGCAACAGTGCCAGCACTATGGAGACCCTACTTTAAGAAACATTGCTAAAATCACTTCTCAGACATGTTCTGTGGTTCTGCTGCTCTTCTCTCCGTGCCTGTTTTGTAGGAAAATATTTGGTTCAGGCGTAGGGGCTTTGAGGATTCTAAAAGCCCTCTTGGACTCAAATAACTGAGTACGATTTCAACCTAACTTCCAGGTGAACCCTCCAATGATCGACAGTGTGGCAGCTGGAGGCCATGTAAAAAGCATTTCTATGGGCAGCCATAACAGTGCCTCCTAGAAAGTACTCCCATGGAAGAATGATTTACTGGCTTTACCACACACACACACACACACACACACACACACACACACACACACACACACACTCGAGCGTGCACACACACATGAGTGTGCACACACCCACACCCACATACACACACACAAGCGTGCACACACACACTTGATCAGTAGTTCAGTCATAACAGATGTGTGGAGGATAGACATGATATTGTCAGGATGTAGTTACCATAAACAGAACATCTACTAATTGAAAGGTAGAAATATTAACTCCTGATGATCTCACATATGTTCTGGATTCTTCTTGATGAAATCACCGGAGCTTTCATAATACGATTGCCACTCTAATGCAGTGTTCCACTAACGTTTTCTAAAACATTGCATAACTTAGACTTCTTCGCGTCTCCTGGGACCCGATGGTAACATTTTTAAGCTGTTGTTTAGTTACCTCTCAAAATCACAGGTGCTTACACTCTCACAACAACGGGTTAGCAAACACTGCATGTTGAAATCTCAGAATTTTGATCATGCTTTTGAACTCACTTCTGAGAATGATGGTCCGTTTCCTTCACTTAATGTCTCACTCTGCCCAGCTAAGGTGATACAGTTTACTTATGTGAGCATAAGCTACCTGTTGAGATTTTTCATATAAATTTACTGTATTTTGGCTTATTTTGTTTATCATGTTGTCCTACCTTCTCCTAGTGTTTACGGAACCTGTCTCATCACTCACACATGTAAAACCCCAAACTCAGTTTGGACTGTGCCTACATTTAAACACAAAACTCATGTTGTTTTCTCAGAGATTTTGCACTATTCTGAAATTTCTCAAAGGAATACAATAATATATATGTATATGATTTATAGAATATATTTAAAACAAAATGCCCGTCTAACTTGGGGCTTTATTTTTCCCTATCATTTTCTGGGTTGAGTTTATTGGTTGTGTCTCCATTATATCATGAACACAGGAAGCTTCTAGATGAATTTTAGGCTGAACATCCCTTTCCACACTAAATATATGTTTGGAAAATGTACCTTATACATATAAAAGTTTAAAATGGACTCTCTAAAGTATGTAATTAAAAACTAGAGCTCAGAAATACATTTCTGCCAGTCTCCTGGTCAATCTCTAGCTTCCATAAATAAGAATGGCAGGCAAGTTGCCTTCCTCTGAGGAATACTTTCTGGAATAATTTTAGACCTGTTTTATGTATACCAAGGAAGCTGTCAGTTTATCTGATCTTCAAACACACTGTGAACTCTTTGGGGATGATCACTGGTAAATCAGAGGCCATTTGCTTAAATATATTTAATGTTTCTTTTTCAATCTGAATGCTGGATTCCCTGTCTCGATTTAGGATTTGGAATCTCTGTTAATTTTCATAAATGAGTCGCCAAGAATGCAGATATCATAAAGGCATAGCGAAGAGGCAGTTTGTGTCTATACCACAGCACAGAATAAATCAATTCATTGAGCATATGGCTTTATTAGGCTTAAATAGCTCTTCCCCAAGATGATTCTGAGCACCATATTTTGAAAGACAAGGTAGTGGGTTGCTGTTTTTGGATATTTGCCTTCATAAAGATAGGCCATCTGTCTCAACGAGTGAAAAGATTCGAATGCTTTGATTGCTATTTTCCTAATCAAGATAAGTCCTAATGTATTTTAACATGCTGATTAACTCGAACTGACATTCTATCTTAGGGAGGTTTGCTGGTATTATCACTGTCAGAATCGCATGCTGTCCACAAATATCCCTGTACAGTCTCTGGTAAACATACGGGACTCCTATTTTCCAAAGCCTAAAGAGAAAAATCGTATAAAAACAACATAGCAATAACACAATGAAGTAATAGAATTTGTCCTTTGTTTATCTGAGTAAGAAAATGAATATTAATTACAAATTCCTGCCCCCTCGTTACTATTGATATTTTCCTCGTGACATAATTACTCCCACCTAAAGTTTACAAAACTGTAAGAAAATTCCACGGTGTAAAACCCATTATCATTTTAAAGAGACCCTTCAAGCATTAGTAATGTGTTGTATCTTTCCATTACCAATGTGGTGAACAGAATTTAAGAAGCTCATGCAAACAAACTTGCTTGAGTACATCTGATGTTACTAAAAATTATATCTTTATTATTTAATAAATTAGAAAACCAGAATAATGTGTGGTGTCTTCTGTCACCTTATTATGTATGCATGCCACGTCAACGTTTCTAAGCACACACTTCCAGTCTGCTATGTGAGTTTATCTTTTTCTCAGAACAATAATTGGTTCTATAATATGTAGGCCAAACCTTAGACTGCTTATTAACTGAACAATAGATGAACAAGTACTTCCCTATATTATTAAAATTTCACAGTTTTTTTTAAACAGTTGTCCCTTTTGGATTTCCAAGTCTTTTGAAGTGTTTCATGACTTTTTGGGTTTTATTCTGGTTGGGCCAGACATTTAATTGTACTTTCTTGATGATTATGAGATAACCCAAGCTGCCATCTTGATGCCACAAGTTCTCTTACCATCCACGGCTTTTAATCATCGTCACAGAATAGGCCATTGTTTAAAGTAGATTGGCTTTGATCTCATTCTAGTTCCTTGATTGTTTTCAAAGAGCATCTCTGAATTCTGATACAGGTAAACCTAAATTTGTTTTGTGAAGGGCTTGACCTACAAAACATTTCCCGGAGGACTGAGTGAAGATGTCTTTCAAGTCTTCCTCAGTGAATTCACTACACTACCTTATGTGACAGTGCATGCTATAAAATTATTGCACATATATTTGTATTTTTCAAGATGCACAGAAGTGTTCACTGGATTTGGAGGGGAAAATATACAGAACACATACTAGTCTAAAATGCCTTTTCTTGGCTGGTACCTGGTCCAGAAGTAAGCACTTTAGCACATCTCTAACACACTCAATAAGCTTGCTATTATTAACTAAAGACTGCATTTCAAGTACATTATAGCATCACTTGAAGTAATAGCAACTGAAATGTACCTACTTAATGGAATCGATCTTTCATAAAGACTGCAGTAAAGTATTATCAGAAGTCACTTATTGAACTTTATTTCTCAATGATATAATAAAAAGAAGCATGTCAGGAATAAAAATGTCATTTGTCATCTGCATCTCTGGCACCTTAGAAGCGTTATCAAAGAGCAGGGGTGGGCCCTCCTCACACATCACAATGGGAGTAAGGACTAGCCATTTCCTTAAGCCTCATGCCAAGAGACTCTTTTCTTCAATGCCCAGAGTCAAACACTAGTGTGATCCACTCATGTACATAGTCCTATGTTCCTGGGAAAGACCGATGTTACAGCATTGTTTTCTCTAATAAACAATGAGCTCTCCATACTTTTAGAAGTCCAAGTGATTTGAGAGGTTCTACTTGGTTATTTTTTCTCTGTCGTGTTTCTCTGGTTTGTCTTCAGTGTGTTTGGTTTTCATGCTATATTAGCTAGCCGTGATGCCTTCAAGTACAATACAACATCTGCAGTAGACCACAAGTGAACAACATCTGCAGTAGACCACAAGTGAACAACATCTGCAGTAGACCACAAGTGAACAGCATCTGCAGTAGACCACAAGTGTACCTCGGAAACGGTGCACATTAGGCATTTCTCTAGAAAAAGGATCGTTTTGGGGACATGAGAGTACTCAGGTGGCCAGACTGTAGACATTGCAAACTCTTTCTACCGATTGTCCCTAATAGTAAATGGAGGTGGGTTTTCCTAGATGACAGGAAAGACTTAAACAGGAATAGCAGGTGGACAAATCTATGAATTTTGCTTGCCCACTAAAAGATTCTATTTCATTCACGTTAATTAAGTCACATATTAGAAGAGATCCTTGTGGAACTAGCTGTGTATAATTTGTGATTGATTTAGGATTACCTAACTTTACAAGAGTGGTAAACCAAGGCACATTCATTAGAAAGTGGACTTCAGGTTTGGATTTTCTTCCATTTCAGCCTTAGCACCATGTGGCATAGAGCTCTTGTGGTGCAAAGCTGTAGCCTAATCAATCAAATGATCCGGAGAAGAATATTCTGGTACTCTAAAATCTGTTTAGGTATGATGTAATGCTTTGAATGAGAAGTTGTCTCCCACAGCCTTATGTATTAAACACTTGGTCCTTGGTATGTGGTGTCGTTTTTGGGAAGTTTCTGGAACTTTTAGGATGTGGAGTCTTTTTGGAGGGAGTAGGCCAATGAAGGCTGGAGAGTACATACAGTCTTGCCCTATTTCCAGTTAGCTCTTTCTCCTTCCTGTAGGAGGAGCTTTGGTCTTTCCGTTTCCGGGTGCAGTTGACTGCTGCTAGACCTCCCTAACCATCATAGACTCTCCCACTAGAACCTTACAGTGAGATGATCTAGACTGTTATCTAGATTGCTGGTGGCCACAGTACTTCATCTCAGCAGCAAAAATGTGGCTCATGGACACGTCTAACCTGCGACCTGCCGCCCGTATCCCAAGGAAGTTTGAACTGGCCCAACACATTTGCAGGAGATGATGCCCTATCAGGATGCCAAACAGCTAGGCACGGTGAACTGTCCTGTGAGGTACTCAGTTAGGTTACCCAAAGTCCATTTTTTAGCTATAATCATGTTAATTCTGAACAGGCTTGTTGGATCACAACCTTTGTAAAATTGCAAAGCATTTGTATTGGTTTCTGCCATGGTATAGAAAATTAGAATCTAAGGACAATGTGGTAGCAACTAGCCTGGGCTTATTTCTCCCCATTTGCTCATACAATGCCCCAATCTTCTCTATTCTTTCCCATTAGCAGGAAACACGCATGGGCATTTGTAAGGACCATATTCATAGTCACTTATACTCTCTACCTGTAAGCCTTTGAGTTTGAGCTTATTGCTTGTATGGCCTCTGTCTCCACAAACTGTACTAATAATCCACACCATGACAAGGATCCTGCAAAGAAATAAACTTCAATGCCCTAGAATCAAGGACAAGGCGGGTGGTATACGTCAAATGCATATAGACTTAACCTATCCTCTTTTCTTTCCTTTTTTCTATTTGCATGCAGTGTTTTCTCAAATGAATTGCTGGCGTGTGTTTTCCTTGAATGTTTAATTAATACAGTAAACAAACACCTTATTTTTTATTTAAATTATTAATCCGGAATTGCATTTATCCCAGTATCTGGAAATGCAGCATTCTATCCGCTCTACCCCACCCCCAAAAACAGTCCATGTGGTTCAGCGATCAGAGAATTTAACTGGCAGGATGATGGGGTATTTTCAAGCCTAAAACAGACCTAAAGATACAGAAACAAATGGCCACCCTAGGAAGGAACTGGATACAGTAATAAAACACTGAAAGTTAAGTGTCTCTAGATTCTAATCTGGCTTCAGTGGTTCATACTGCATGGCTTTAGAGAACACATTCCTCTTGCATGGTAGTCAGTCCCCTCTCTCGTCTGTGGCATGTGTTTTGTTCTTCTCAGAGTTGGGAATGAAGAAAAAATTGTGCTTATTATAATAAAAGACACTTCACGAACTATAAATCATAGGATAATATTGATGGTAATTGTCTTAAGAATCCTACTGATAACGTAAGGCTGGTGGTTCTCCTGCGCATGCTTATGCCTATTGTATATTTCAAGGATTAGGCCAGGTCCTGAAGTGTCCAATCTACTTTACTTCAGCCTATGCAACTGAGCATGCAATTGCAAAAAAAAATTGATAATAATTGAGCTCTTTAAGTCTATCGATAACACTTAATTCTATGAATATGCATATAGAGGACAATACAAGTCCCACAGGGTGCCGGATGTCAGGTTGTAAAAAGAGAGAAGCTGATTTGGATCTGGAAAGTAAAGCAAACCCATCATTAAACATGCTGGATGAGAAGGGCGAGGTGAGTTAGTGCAAACTGTGAGCAAACTTTACCAGTAAGTTTAATTAAACACGAGTCTATTCTTCGTCCTGCAAGCTCATTTAGAAGTAGCATCAGGCGTAGCGTTTGTACTGAGATGTTTGGTTAGTTTCTTTCTTTGAGTCAGTTACTACCAGATTTAATGCATGATCACTACCTTCTCAAAGGGACCTGTTTATAGGTCTCACGTTCCTCTCGCTGGTTAAGACGAAAATGAAAAACTTTCTGTAGCGCCTGGAAACGGACACTTCACGTCTAAAGATATAAGAAGACTTAGTTTTGAGATCTGTGACCTTCTGGATTACCAGGTGAGCCAATTACATTATCTTTGCCTCCACACATAATACTATGAAATGGGAAGCCTCGTGCCAGTCCCTCTTTGGGGATGCTTAGAGGCATTGATTGGGGTTTTTAAATCGGACTATATCTAAAGCACTGGTTTGTGGGGTTTACTTGCTCGGATTACAGGGTGAGGCTGAGTTAGGTAAGGATGAACAGAAACAATTCTCACTGAGCTTTGCCAGATCTCTTGCAGAGCGCACTGTCAATACAAGAAGGTGCTTCTGAAGTCTTCCCCTGCTTGATTTAGAGTAGAGTGTAATAGCATCGCGCTGCTCAGATTAATTTTATGGACAATACGGAAAAGCTCCGTAGGAAGGCTCCCATGGTGTGAGTGCCTATTCAAGAAATAGAAAATTGTTCAGCTGTCATCTCGTTGAATCCTCACATCAAGCCAAAGGGGGCAACACTGGATGCCCATTTATAAAAAAGTGAAAGAAATAAGCTCAACAGTTAATATGACTAGACCAGAGGCCCATAGCTAATCACCAGCGAACCTGAGGATTGTACTCAGATACAGATGACCCCAAAGCCTGTTTTCCTTTTTTATAGATTATTCAGAAATCATCTAGGACACCAAGGGGCAAATAGCAGAAGCAGACCTAACAGAGGATCATTAACTGGAGAGTGGAAAATGAAATCCAGTAGATATGGACACAGGATATTATTTGTCCGCTAGAAGGGATGAAGTACTGATGTGTTCTGTAAGATAGAGAACTTTACAAAAATGATGCTAAGTGGGAAAAGACAGTTTGAACAGCGCATGTACTGCGTGGCTCCATTTAAATGAAGTGTCCAGAACAGGCAAATCTAGAGAGACAAAGACAATTAGTGGTTGCTTTGTAGGGGCAATGGTTTTTGTAGAGCCATGGCAAATGGCATCTATAGGGTTCTGGGTTTCCTATGGACATGGTAAAACATTCTAACATTAGTTGCACTTCGGTTGTTCAATGCCACAAACATACTCAAGACCATTGCACTGCAAACTGTAAAGACATGAAGTGCACACTGTGTAGAGTTGTATCTCATCTACGAATAGGACAGTCATAGGAGTTAAGGCAAGGCACTTAGACACAAGGCATCGAGGCAACAAAGGGGATACTCGACAGTCACAGGAAGGCTGCTGTGTATAAAGGGGTTGACAGCACCATACCACTTTCACTGAAGAATATGGCGAACAATACAGAGTTTCATGCAGGGAGAGTTGTTACAAACTCTGATGGAGATGCTTGCCCATGGCTGTGCTGGAAGGGTTTCCTTCTGAGATTCTTCCTTTCCTTACCACTTTCAACAGCTTGAGTCACATCACATAGGCTCAACTGATGGTCAATGGTGGTATTTGCTCTGGGAGTCTTACAGATATTATAGTGATAGCTATGCTAATTCAACTAAGTAGATTGACGGTCTCCATGGCCGAAACCTTCCGGTTACCTTCATGCCTCTCACCACTGCCCTTTCCTACCACTCCTTGCTTCTCCCCAACCCTCAAGGATAATATGTTCACTTGGCGTAGAGGCAGGAGGAGAGGCACAGATAATATGTGTTGAGAGGTAAATTGGCTGAAAATTTAGGTGTCATTTTTTTTCCATCAAAGAGAAATGAAGGATGGAAATAGTTTACAGCTCTCCAGGAAACCATTCTTTTCACACAGAGGAAAGCTGTTGGTGAGTACGTGCATCCTGTGTTTTAAAACACACAGCGATTTTTCTGCATATCACTTACAAATGAAGTGGAAAAATCTTTTGATGGTTAAAAAAATTACTTAAAAAAAAAGAACCCTAAAAGTGGCTGGCCATAAAATCTTGGCCGAGGATGGGAGAAGGTCCGTATTATGTCTGTACTAATATCAAAGTCACCACCAACTTTCTGTGTTATTCCCTGGTGCGAGTTTGTACATCTTTATAATGCCTTCAGAATAATTTATCACATAGTAAAGATTTTAAAAAATCATTATCCTTTTGATCTAAAAATCCTTATACTTCAACTTTAATAAGTTCTTTCTGAAGAAGTTGCCACGTATTTTTTTTTTTTTTTTTTTTTTTTACTCCTAGGAGAAATCAACAGCAGAACATTCCAGCAAGGTTTTAGGATCTTCTAATCCCACTTTTAAAAATTTCATGTAGTTCTTTCTTTCTAGTTGTTGTGTCTATCTGCCATGACACAGACTTTGGGATTCAAAATGGAAAGATCTGTGAAAATCAGAGACACGGCCTAACAGTGCAGAATGAACTGGGAAGAACACCAAGGTGTTTTTCATGGCCGTTTAAAGCTAGCTTACTGTTTAGACGTATTTCTAGTCTGTAGCAAACATATTGCCACAGCATAAGGAAGCTGTTAGCAGGGGCTTGTGCTTTTGTCTGTTGGCTACATTATATAATTATTATTTTACTATCAAAAGTCAAGGGTGCACATTTCAGGTTATTTGGCACCCTAAGAATTGCTATAGACAATGTAACTTCTAGCACTCAGACCTACTTCAGGTCTCAATACAGGGATGTATTAAAGTAAGTTTGTTTAACCTATATTTAAAATAAAAATTTTGTGTCTACACACACACACACACACACTCCTTAAGCTTATAAATCCTCTTTGAGGAAACAAACTAGAACCCTAACCAAATCTATCTCCCTTGTTCCTTGTAAAGGCTTTACCTCAAATCCACCGAAAGCTGTACAGTTTGGAGTTGTTAGGCCTTCCTATGCATTAGCTTTAAGCATATGTTCCTTTTATGAGGGTCTCAGAGGAGTACGGAGAGAAAGGGAAATTAACTCAAACGATCACACTGTATCACTGCTTCGTCTGAGCGTGGTCACCCAGGGGTGGATTAGGCAACATGGTTGTAATTCTCAGAGTTCTGTTCCCGCTCTCTCCAAAGAGGGCTCTTTAAACACTGTTAATCTATAGAGCAATTGTCTCTTAAAATTCCTACCCGTGAGAGGACGAAGTGCCTTAAAAGTCTAACCGCTACATTGCAGGATGAGAACCGGGGCGGGCATTTGGAATATCGCGGCGTCCCGTTCTAAGTATAATGGGATATAATTCCCTTACATTATGAGATTGGGGGGAGGGGAGAGAACCTGTCCACATGTTAATAGAGGAGATGAGAAACTGAGACTGCTCATAAACGCGGCATCTGTCCCATCGATTCCTCAGTATGCCTGCTAAAATATTAACTCCATTCCTCCATGCTTATATTAAGCTCTGTGCGTACAGTGGGCACGCTGTCTTTCTACAGGCATTCCTTATGCTGTGTTGTGGGTATAGAATCATCTGGTCTC
Source organism: Rattus norvegicus (assembly GCF_021556685.1). Taxonomy (NCBI): domain Eukaryota; kingdom Metazoa; phylum Chordata; class Mammalia; order Rodentia; family Muridae; genus Rattus; species Rattus norvegicus. The sequence continues at coordinate 27,306,356 of NC_141543.1, forward strand.
TACTCTTTCCTCATTTATTTTGAGACAGGCTCTTACTGTGTGGCCCTGATGGGCCTGAAATTTACTATGTATCCCAAGCTGGCCTTGCAATCAAAGACATTCACCTGCCTCTGCCTCCTGAGGGCTGGGATGAAAGACAAGTGCCACCATGTCTAATTGCATTTGCTACTTTAAAGCGCGGAACACTTTCCAGAGGTGGTCCTTCTCCTCTATGACTATAATTTCACATCTTGTTTAGCATAGAACCCAAGGAAGATGTGAAGCTAATGTTATGCACCAGCTCGCATAATCCCACAGCAACCTGTCAGAGTGAGTATTTATATTCTCTTTTGTCCTTTTCCTGGTGACAAAAAAGAAGCTTGGAAACTTTTAAGAAAACTGGCTGGCTACCCAGCTTTTAAATAGAAGAGATGGGGATTCAAATCAGAGCTTGTCGGAACCCCAAACCAAAGATTAAATGGCTTTTATTTAAAAAACAAAACAAACAAAACAAAACAAAACAAAAACCACGACACCACAGTCTTGGCCTATTTCACAGAGGTTATTCAAAAGGTGTTTCATTGTATGGCAAGTTCTAGTAAAGAATCAAAAGAGATGGAGATGGGCCATTAACCACCACATTTTTGGCTGGGGATGTGAGGTAAAATGTGAGAGGAACACATCCCCTACTGCTCTGCTTTTCTCCTTGCCTTTTTCTCTCCCGGTGAGGAAATGACAAAGATGAGCTGAAGCTACATCCATAGACAACATAAATCAACCAACTGCCATCAAGGCGACTCTGGTATGGAAGGCCGTCGGCCTTCCGTATATTTAGAAGGTCAGAGTTCTAATGCAGCGTCCACTCCTACTTTGTGATTTGTAAGACATTAACTTATAAGACATCGGTTATCTAGTTTTAAATGGATCGTTGAAGCCTGTTTGTTCCAAAAATTCTGATTGTACTTGGGACAGCAGAGACGGCTTGGTGGTTAAGAGGGTATATTGTGCTTGCAGAAGACCCCTACGTTTGATGGTTCACATGTTAGGAGGTGTTCTACACCTTGCAGTACCTCCAGCTCCCAGGGATCTAATACTGTTGGCCCCTGTGAATACTATATACTCATGTGTTAGTATACATGTGTGCAGGTAGACACGCATACGTGCACAACTAAAAATAATAAAAATAAGTCCTTTTGAGAAGTCTGATTGTAACATCTGAATGGCTGCTCTCGTAGGAGATAGGAGTTTGTTTAAAATCCAGTGTTAAAGTATACCAGGGTCTGTATTTTCTAGGATGTGAACCTTATTCGTAATGTTAGGTATTCTGTCCATTTGGCAGATTAAAGACTCCCAGGTTTACAAAAATCCTCAAATTCTATGGAAGCCATGGGATCTTACTTAACCACCAGTGACCATCAGCAAACACAATCCATAGAAGGCAAATTCAATAATTTCAAATAGCCGTTCCTTGCCATGAAGTACTCATGCTCTGGACTGAGGTCCTTTTGGATAGGACATAATGGATATTGTCACCGAGTATCACTAGTTAAAAGTGGACATTTCCAAATACTCAGAAAGAGCTACCGTGTAGGACTTCTCACTTCAAGAGAGGTAGGACAGCATGAGGCCTGCTTTGGGCTTCTGCATAGTTAATCTTGTCTCCTTTGGATTAGCCATTTTAATCAAGCACCAGTGACCACCTCACTTTGGAATGGTTCATCAACCATTATCAGTGTCAAATCCAAAGGGCCCTTCTCATTCTTACTCCTAGTGCCTCCCTTCGCCTTGGGGTATCTTGCAACCCCATGCTCACCCCTCCTCTGCAGACTCACCTTCCTTAGATTGTCTCCTAGTAGATGGCTTTTTCTAGGAACCTGTCCTTGACCCGATCCCCCTGTTTCCCTCAGTAGGCATCTCTCCTGCCGACACAATCCCCGTTACGAGCTACGGGTGATGATTCTGCATCTGTTTTCTGAGGCTCACACCCCACCTGTTTCTCCTCTGGCAACTTTTAAGTGCTCACCATCTATCTTTACAGTGAAGTTTAAGAAAATCTGCACTCGGTACTTTCCAAAACCAAAGCACGTCTCTGTACCATTTTCTTCTCTTTGGTTCTCCGGTATTGACTTTCTTCTAAGCTGGTTCTCCCACTTCAATTCCTTCAAAATGCCTGGTGTCCCTCATCTCTACATGCATCCTTCTGTTCACTCATTGATATTGCTAACCCCTGTCACGTGACCTGCAAACCTTCCCTTACCATTTGCTTTATCATCGCTCTCATTGCCTCAATGGAGACACTATTGACTTTTAACCTTCAAATTCTTCTGTTCAGTTCTCTGCCTCCCAACCCCAGTAAGCATGGTTCCATGAACGTAAATATAATTAGCCCATTTCTCTGTTAATAACCTTTAGTAGCTATGTGCTTCTCTGGGGAAGTTAAAATGTATTTACATGCAATTAATATTAATTTTTCCAAATGCTGGATGTGCTACCTGTCCTCTTCTATGGAGAAGTCTGTATTCTCCAACCAAACCATGCAAAGGGACACCTCCCAACCCAATGCCTTTCTATAAGTTTCATCTTAACAAGCTTCCTATCTCTCTTCTACACGCACAGTCTTCCTCTAGTTTAAGGCCCTACTCTAACACTGACTCTTTATGGAACCTTTAATCAGGCAATAGCATGTACACTGCTGTCAAGCCCATTTCTGACACTTTACTCACTCACGCATACTTATGTGTAGGTATTTCCATTTCACCAAAGGGGAGATGCAGTCTCGCAGTTGAGGCAATTGTATGTGTCCCACAGGCTGGGGAGAGACAATGCTGAAGCTCTGTGTAATGGTCTCATTCCTCAGAAATGGACTTAATTACTGTGCTGTTCTCTTTCCCATCACTATGCAGCTCTCCTTCTTCCTGCTAGGAGATGAGTTACTGGAGGGCAGGGATTATGTGAAATTTATCTTTGTATTTCCAGTTCTCAGCATGCAGTAGATATTCAATAAATGTTTGATGACTTGTGTTCGGCATGGGAGAAGCTGCACTGTTCTCCCACACTGAACGGCCCTTCTGCATCACAGACCACGATGGGTTTCTTGCGTACTTTTGATCCCCCACCTCTCTCGGCTCATCCTGGCTCATTATGGGCTTTGATTCCTTCTCAACTCCTTTTATCATAAACTCTGTGAGTCTGGGATGGTTGCATCTCTCTATTTACTGGATTAGACTTCTTAATTAATATTTAACTTCCTTTCCTTGAAGAGGGAAATGAAAGCAAAAGTGAAATCACCTTCTAGAATTTACTTTTGATATACAAGGCAGACCTCCCACTTGTGACAGGTTCCCAGAAAGAGGACAGCCACCCTAAGTGAAAATGATCTAATCTTCGTCGCCTTGAGTGCTGGATCAATCCAAGAGCTGGGATTTACATTTTCTGCCCAAAGGACTCAATGGCCAAGGGTTATGAAGGAGCCTCAGAAATCAAATTTAATCACTTGCCTGTGATAAATCTATAAACTTTAAAGCAGTCTAAATTGATTAAATACAGCAACAAAGAAAATTATTTTAAAACAGCAGTATAGAAAAAATAATCAGGCTCTGCCGAGAGTAGTCACTGTGTGACTGACACTGTGCTGGCAGCAGGGGACGTTGCATCTCGTTTAATAATCAGAAAAAGAACAGTGCGGTTTCAAAACCTCACCATTTTATAGATGAAGAAACTAGCTTGTTTAATTTGTCAGGTGCCTGAAACCTAAGAGTCAATGACTGACAGCGCTTAAAATCCATACACTGTACGCAGTGGTACAGGCCAGTTATTCAGCACTCGCAATGCGGAGACAGGCGGGTCAAGAATTCAAAGTCACCCTTGGCTTTGCAGTAAGGTGGAGAGCTGCCTGAGCTACAGGAGGCCCTGTCTCAAACAAAGAAACAAAGAAAAACAAAACCCTTATGTAGTTACTCACCACCCTCTCTTGCATCCCTCAAATTCATATTAGAGAAAATAATATCGACACCCATAGACACAGGAGATTCAGCCATAGACATAGGAGATTCAGATGCTCCTGCAAATGGCTAGGTCCTGGGAGAACTATTTGAGTCCATGTCCTCTACTCTCTTTGTCATTTAAACACCTCTGCCTCTCCCACTTAGATGTTACAAAGTCATAGTGCTTGGAGTAATTATACTTATTAGATTTTCGTCATAGGAACAAATTGGACGCTGAAAGGAGGTCACGGGCACAGGTAGCGCAGTTTATCTAGGGGAGACAGTGATAATGAAATTTTTGATGTTTTTAAGGCACTGAAGCTCACTTAATGGGTTCTAGAGAAAATGATCCTGAGTCATGATTTGGAGTCTGCGTCTTCTTGATTCAAATTTCAGAGAAGCTAAGGCATATGAGATCCTCTTGGCATTCTGGTGTGTTTTAAGGGCAGATGCTGTGTCTTAACCTACCATTTCAGCAGAGATAAAAACACAATCTCGAATGCTATTACAAATGATACGTCATGGTTTAGAAGGTGAGAAATGATTGTGCCATTGTCCCCCTGTATTTCCCCGAATTTTCTAATTCACAAGGCTATTAGCTGTCTCTAAAATGAGAAGGATTGGTGGCCTTATCTTTAAGCACGGGCACATGTAACCTCAGCACTACAGTGGTAATGTCTTGTTTTTCGTGTGTTCCATGGTCACCTTTATGAAGCACAAAGAAAATACCTCTCACGCATGCTTGTTCATTTGCAGGCTTAGAAGATCGCTGTTGTTTTTAAGCTATGCCCTAAAATTCATGTGTTGGAAACAATCTGCAATGCAAGAGCTTGGGGCAGTAGACTTTGTAAGAACTGGTCAGTACTTAGCGCTTGTCACTGTTCCAACATTGAGCGTCCCATAAAGCCGAGCTGGCACACCTTACTCCTTTACTCCTGGAGCGAGCTCTCTGTCTTCTACCAGGGAGTAAAATAGCAAGAAGACCCTGTGCCAGGAGTTGTTTCCCCAACCTTGAGCTTCTCACTTCTAGAGATGTGAGAAATGTTTTTAAAGGACCTAGTCTGTGTTCTTTGGTTATAGTAATGAGAAAGAGACTAAAATGAATATGTGCTGTGATTGCTTTGAGACTCACTTTACTGCATCAAATGTAAGAGAGACCCAAGCCTCCCCAGGGGTACAGTGTTGCCAAGCCTTTCCTGACCTACCCCTTTTCCTTTCTATATACATCTTCCTTTCTCTATTTCCTTCATCCTACTCTTTCTCCTCTTTCCATCCTTCTCCAATAGATATGTGACTCATCTTGAAAAACGATGCCCTAGATGCTATAGAAACATCGAGGTTCAATAGGGTGTATTCCCTACCTCTGATTTTCTTTCCGTTTCCTATGAACCCAGCTCCTTGTACTGAAGGGTAACTCCATGATTTCTCTAGCCTGACAAGCTGATTGCTGCCTTAAACTAGGAAAGGAGATTGGGACAGTTAATCCAGGCTCATTGATATACCTGAATAAACAATTAAGGCACACTTTGGTTTCTCTTTCCATTCCCATCATCAAACACCCAGATAGGCTCCAGACAGCCATAGTTCTCTGGTAATATCGAGCACTTTCATTTCTGGTCTTCCTCAGTTTGAGTTCATATCCGGCATTCTTGTTGCACTGAACATGCTGCTCCTCCCAAGGTCCTTATTGACCCCCTTCAGTACTGTCAAGTGATGTCAACTTTTCTATCCTGCCCCCTTCTATCATTGGTGATGATGATGATCTCTGTCTGTCTGTCTGTCTGTCTGTCTGTCTATCTATCTATCTATCTATCTATCTATCTATCTATCTATCTATCTATCTATCTATCTATCTCCCTCCCTACCTGTCTGTCTGTCTGTCTGTCTGTCTGCCTGCCTGCCTGCCTGCCTGCCTGCCTGCCTGCCTGCCTGCCTGCCTGCCTGCCTGCCTGCCTGCCTGCCTGCCTATCTATCTATCTATCTATCTATCTATCTATCTATCTATCTATCTATCTATCTATCTATCTTTATACACCATCTCTTGCCCTGATGCTTGCATGGCACCATTCTTCTGCAAGGATCTAGGGAAATCCTCAGCTTTTCATGTCTCACTTCCAGAGGCTGTGCCTCATTTACTCTAAATACTGCTGTCACTACTCCCATTGTAACCATACCATTGTACTTCATTGGTGAATAATGTAAACTTTTGTCTCTCTAAATCTCTCCTTTAGGCTGTGGATGTCTTGTATCCACAGTCGTTTCTATTCTGATACTCATGTAGGCAATTCTTTCAAGATCTACTCCTTTCTTTGAACTGCTCTTACCACTGATCTTATTTTTCCTCAAGTCCTGGCAATTCACAACTCATCATCATACTTAGTCATTGTTGTTAGCTGCAAAAGATCCTCCAACTCACTTTTGGGCTTACCTTACTTGTTCATGTTTCTCATAACCTGACCCCATCAGATTTTACTGTATCTCAGATCAACTGATTTTATGATGGTATAGTCTTCTTTTTCTCATCTTAACTGACCTTAACTTAATGGTGGATCATTACATAATTGCTTACCTATTTTCTGCCTTGTGTTCACTTACATTTAAGTTGGCAAAACAAAAGCTATTATTCCCTCGAACTCTGCGTATTCTTTTACTTATATTTGTTGGTAGCATGTAAATCTAAATATATGCATGAATAGCACCCTCCCTCTCCTACAACCCTTCACATATCTATCTGCCTTTAAGTATCTAATGCCTCCTCCATGTTCTTCCAAGTTAGTGACTATAATTTCCATTTTACTGAGAAAACGAAGGTGACACATAAATGTCATAGGCAGTCACCACATATTTACCTATCTATTGGAATTTGTCCTTTTCATTTGTCATAGATTAAACTCTGTGCTCTTATTCTCATAGAATAGCTCTCTCACTTAGCCAAACATCATTTAGTCCCCATTTTCTGCTTCAAAAACACACACACACACACACACACACACACACACACACACACACAGAGAGAGAGAGAGAGAGAGAGAGAGAGAGAGAGAGAGAGAGAGAGACTATACTTGGAAGGTCATCCACTTTTACTTGATTCTCACATGGTAATTTCCTCTAGAAATTATAGATAGTATTAGCATTCTGTCTAAGCTCCACCCTACTGTTACCTGGCAACAGCCAGTTATGCCTGACTCACTGTAAAAGGGGCTGTTTGCCCCCTCCTCTCTCTCTTGCTCCTTTCTTGCTCTTGCCTTCCTGCTCTGCTTTCTTCCCATTCCCTTCTCCTTCCCATTCCCCTTTCCTCTCTCTCTCCCCACATGCTCAGGCCAGCCTCTACTTCTCTCTCTCTCTCTCTCTCTCTCTCTCTCTCTCTCTCTCTCTCTCCCCCTCCCTCCCTCCCTCCCTCTCCCCACCCCCCTCTACCTTTCTCTGCCCCTACTACCCTCTTGAATCCCCTTCCCATGTCCTGAATAAACTCTATTGTATATTATACCATCATGTGGCTGGTCTCTCAGGGGGAAGGGATGCCTTATCACGGGCCTGCCAAAACACCCCGTTCGTCCATACCTGTCTATGTCTCCATAGAAGATATCTCCCCTCTCTTTATCTTTTTATAAACACATCAGATACAACCACAAATCATGTTTCATGTGGACATTCTGTAGCCCAGTAAAGTTGACATAAAACTATCCATTGTACCACATTATCAATCACATGAAGATACCTGGCAGGTGTGTTTATGTTCCTAGATGACTATCTACTATTAAATTAATCTTTCTTTCCTTTTTTATAATTATTGAGATTTTCTAGTCCAATCTCCTTTGAAATCAGAAAATGAAAGAAGAGTAAAGAAATGGGAAACTAGGGGTAGAGAGATTGTAAAACCATATCAAAAGAGATAGTGACCAGAAACCCTAGCAAGAATCAGATAAACAAGAACAACAAAGAAAATGGTTAGGTATATAGCATACTTTCCATTGTGCCAGCATTTAATGAATACTCAGGATTTGCCTGCAGCCTCCCCTTTACCTTTCTCCTTTGTTGAATTCATCTGTTTCCATGACTATTTAGAGATACTGTTATGCTGTTGATGTTTGAACTGACAGGTTGGCCCCAATCTGTCCTCCAGGTTTTACCTTTATAATGATACAACTATATACCTTTCTACTCGGTTGTCTTAGTTCATGAGGAAAACTATGACTGAGTCCCCCAATCACCATACTTCCCAGGGGTTCGCTAACTTGGTGCTTAAGACCCTGATACTTAAAGTTAAAAGTCTTTGACATTTCTTTGTCATCAGTTCCTAGAATTCTCACCACAATTGCTTTGAATATTCCATCTCTAAAATATATCCGCAGTCATTCACTGCTCAGTGAAGGCTGTACTATTTTCCTTCCACCAAATCTAGAAGAAATGAGTCAATAACATGCTAAAGAACTCAGAAGGATGACAGTTCATAGCCAGAGAGCCCCCATGATTTCACAGAGGATCAGGAACGTTTGGACATTCTTTCACGATGACTAGGAAGATTACACATATGCAGGTGAATGTCTTGCTGCGCAAGCTAAAGAAATTGGACAGACAGACAGACAGTAAGGAGGGCAGAGTGTTCTCTAGAAAGGGTAAATAGCCCAGTTGGGCTGCAACCAAAAATATATTTAGAAGAGCGTAGGAGCAAGATCTAAAAACATAAATTGGACTGTGTTGTAGAGGGACTAAAATCCCACAGTGGGACAGATTAAGATGATTTGTGCACTTCCTGCTTTCCCAATGTACCTTGTTGTTCCTTGTCATAAATGTATGTCAGCAGAAATGGAAGACAGCCCGCATTCTCTTAATTGTGCTGCATTTCACTGGGGCCTTTTCCATTCTGAATGTACAAAGGGACACCCTGGAATATTGAGATTTTTCTGTACGTTTCCACCCTAGAACATCAATTATTAAGCAGCGCAGTATATTAGCACAGCCATATGCTTATTACAATAGTAATTGCTTCCACATGATTATTTTCAGAGTATTTCCTTATGTAGTAAGATATTTATCTTGCATGTAGAACTACCTATTTTGTAAAAAAAAAAAAAAAGTACCAGTCGCAGGAACACCACTGTGTTTATGATTACAAACCTCATTGAATCAAAGGCGCCATAGATGGAGGAAGTTTTAAGAATATTTAATACATCATTTGCTGGATTCTATCTCTTCAAGGTGCCCGGCAGGTTATCTTGGTAGATGTGAATTTCCTTTCATTGTGCAGAATGCAATTCTATCCTTGCGTAGTTATAAATTAACAATCTGAAATGAAGTCCTGCATTCTAAACAACTACTGAAATATTTAATATGGAAACAAAACACCCACTCTCCTCAGGGCTAACTCTTTTGGTGAACCTGGCCATTTTAAACAGCTTTTCCACTAGCATTCTCTCATTCTCTCTCTCTCTCTCTCTCTCTCTCTCTCTCTCTCTCTCTCTCTCTCTCACACACACACACACACACATTCATTCTCTCTCTCTCTCTCTCTCTCTCTCCTTCTTTCTCTCCACCCTTCTCTTTTCCTACTTACCTCCTTTCTCCTCTCTTTCCAACTTCTTTTTTCTTACCTTCTCTCCTTCCCCTCCCTATCCTTTTGGATTTAATGCCTATGAATAACATTTAAAGCATCTGTATGGAATAAAATTGTCATAAGAGGTGGGAAGGAAGGGAAGGAAGAAAGCCAGGTAGGAGAAGAGATGGGAAGGAGAATGGGAAGTCAGGTGTGGAAAGAAAAGTCCAGGACAGCAGAGTGAATGAAAATCTGGCTGAGGGTGAGGTGGCTATCTCTAGAAAGTACCAAGTGGATCAAGGATCTCCACATCAAACCTGATATACTCAAAGTAATAGAAGAAAAAGTGGGGAAGCATCGGGAACTCATGGGCACTGGAGAAAATTTCCTGAACAAAAACACCAATGGCTTATGCTCTAAGATCAAGAATCAACAAATGGGATCTCATAAAACTGCAAAGCTTCTGTAAGGCAAAGGACCCTGTGGTTAGGACAAAATAGCAACCAACAGATTGGGAAAAGATCTTTACCAATCCTACAACTCATAGAGGGCTTATATCCAAAATATACAAAGAACTCAAGAAGTTAGACTGCAGGGACACAAATAACCCTATTAAAAATGGGGTTCAGAGCTAAACAAAGAATTCACAGCTGAGGAATGCCGAATGGCAGAGAAACACCTAAAGAAATGTTTGACATCTTTAGTCATAAGGGAAATGCAAATCAAAACAACCCTGAGATTTTACCTCACACCAGTGAGAATGGCTTAGATCAAAAACTCAGGCGACAGCAAATGCTGCCGAGGATGTGGAGAAAGAGGAACACTCCTCCATTGTTGGTGGGTTTGCAGACTGGTACAACCATTCTGGAAATCAGTCTGGAGGTTCCTCAGAAAATTGGACATTGAACTACCTGAGGACTCAGCTATACCTCTCTTGGGCATATACCCAAAAGATGCCCCAACATATAAAAAAGACACGTGCTCCACTATGTTCATTGCAGCCTTATTTATAATAGCCAGAAGCTGGAAAGAACCCAGATGCCCTTCAACAGAGGAATGGATACAGAAAATGTGGTACATCTACACAATGGAATATTACTCAGCTATCAAAAACAACGACTTTATGAAATTCGTAGGCAAATGGTTGGAACTGGAAAATATCATCCCGAGTGAGGTAACCCAATCACAGAAAAACACACATGGTATGCACTCATTGATAAGTGGCTATTAGCCCAAATGCTTGAATTACCCTAGATGCACAGAACACATGAAACTCAAGAAGGATGACCAAAATGGGAAGCTTCGCTCCTTCTTTAAAAGGGGAACAAGAAAACCCTTGGCAGGGAATAGGGAGGCAAAGTTTAGAACAGACACAGAAGGAACACCCATTCAGAGCCTGCCCCACATGTGGCCCATACATATACAGCCACCAAACCAGATAAGATGAATGAAGCAAAAAAGTGCAGGCCGACAGGAACTGGATGTAGATCTCTCCTGAGAGACACAGCCAGAATATAGCAAATACAGAGGCGAATGCCAGCAGCAAACCACTGAACTGAGAACCGGCCCCTGTTGAAGGAATCAGAGAAAGAACTGGAAGAGCTTGAAGGGGCTCGAGACCCCATATGTACAACAATGTCAAGCAACCAGAGCTTCCAGGGACTAAGCCACTACCTAAAGACTATACATGGACTGACCCTGGACTCTGACCTCATAGATAGCAATGAATAGCCTAGTAAGAGCACCAGTGGAAGGGGAAGCCCTGGGTCCTGCTAAGACTGAACCCCCAGTGAACTAGACTGTGGGGGGGAGGGCGGCAATGGGGGGAGGATGGGGAGGGGAAGCCCATATAGAAGGGGAGGGGGAGAGATTAGGGGGATGTTGGCCTGGAAACTGGGAAGGGGAATAACAATCGAAATGTAAATAAGAAATACTCAAGTTAATAAAGATAAAAAAAGAAAAGAAATGACAGGGTGGGAGGATACCCTGGGTGGAGCACCAGCTCAGGGGAAGAGGGGAAGGGGGATGGGAAAGAATTGTGGAAGGGGTGACCAACCGGGAAGGGGACAGTGAGCAGATATAACATAAGTATGAAATAAAATTAAATTAAAAATACAAACAAACAACAAAAAGTGGGCTCCAAAAAAAGAATGTACCAGAGACCTGGGGTGGGGTGGGGCACTCCAGGGAATCTATGATGGTGACTGTTGCTGAGACTCTTAGCAGGGGGTGACAGGAAGCCTGAAATGCCCACCTCCTGTAGCCAGGCAGGACCCCCAGTGGACAGATAGGACACCAACCCATCCACCAAACCTTTGATCCACATTTTGTCTTGACAACAGAAAGTACAGGGACAGAGGCTTGTGACCCATCCCGTTGGCAAGACCAATCATTGCCACGATTATAATGCTCTGTCATGGTTGCATACAGGAGCCTAGCATAACTGTTCTCTGAGAAACTCCACCCAGAAGCTGATGGAAATAGAAGCAGAGACTCACAGCCAAACACGAGTTGGAGCTCAGGGAGTCTTGTGGAAGAGTTGGAGGAAGGACTGAGGGATGCTGAGGGAACAGGAACTCCACAGGAAGACCAGCAGAGACTGAACCACCAACCAAAGAGCATTCATGTGGTTCCTCTAACAAATGCAGCAGAGCCTGTCCCTGACTCTGTTGCCTACCTGTGGATCCTGTTCCCCTAACTGGGCTGCCTTGCTTGCCCTTAGTAGGTGAGGATATACCCAATCCTTCAGGGACTTGATGCGCCAGAGAGAGTTGGTACAGGGTGGGGGCTCCTTTCTTTTAGAGGAGAAGGTGAAGGGGATAAGAGGAGCAGACATGTGAGCGGTGCACTGGGAAGAGGGGTACTGAAATTGGGATGTAAAGTGTCTAATAACTAATAAAGATATAACACGAATAAAGTATCTATCTAGATAACAAGAAGCATTAGGACCCTTTATGGTCATTGTAAAAAAATAAAATGAGAAGACTTATTCTTGGATTTTTTTTTTCCTAAAGAGAAATTACAAGTAATAAGGTACAAATCCACACAGTCAGGGAATACACAGACAGTTGTTCAGCCTCCCTCGTTTATATAAACAACAAAGAGAATTAAGACAAAGTGGAAAGTTGCCAATGTCAGTTTCTTGTGACTCCCAACCGCAGTGACATGTGTAGCAGGCAGATCTCAGGGTGTCATTGCCAGAATTAGTGTTCCTATTAGGAAAGTGATTGAGAAACATGGCAAACAGGCATACCTGTTTATTCTAACTCTTTAAGGAATTTACTCCAGAATTATTCAAGGCTGCTCTTTATTGTGTCTAAAATAGAATCAAGCTAAGTGTTCAATAAAGGAAATTGTAAAAAATGTACTAGCCCAAAGAAATGCTATGTGCTCTCCAATGTCTGAAAAATGAATAGATAGATAGATAGATAGATAGATAGATAGATAGATAGATAGATAGATAGATAGATAGGTAGGTAGGTAGGTAGGTAGGTAGGTAGATAGATAGATAGATAGATAGATAGATACATAGATAGATAGATAGATAGATAGATAGATAGATAGATAGATAGATAGATAGATAGATAGATAGAGCGATGCCATGAGAGAATGTTTACTGGGGACAAAGGACTATGTGAGGGCTTGTAAATGATGATATCAGCTCGGAAAACATATTCATGTCTCAAGTCCTCTCCTTATTATTTATTATTTTTAGCATAGTAGGCTAATATTCTACCACTGAGCTACACTACCAGCCCTCCTTTATGCAGAAACAGAGATTGAAGAGCACACGCCTGAATTTGAGGACTATGGTTATCTCTGATACAGAATAATAGGTCCTCTCTATTCATCATATATTTGTATATATCATGTACTTATATTAGTATTTTAAATATGTTTTTCATGCCAACATATCACATGTTTTCCATACAGGTATATAAATTTCATATGCATAAAAACTAATAATAAAAAGTGGTTTCTAGCATTTGTTAATTTCTTACTTACATAAGAACCTGATTGTGTTATACTTTTAAAGTCTATATTTAACTGAGACTCTTTAGAAAGCAACAGAGAGGGTTTTTTCAACCAGGTTATATAGGACATGATATACTTAGCCTTATTAAGTGGGAAAGGCTAAAACTACCAGAAATAATTGTCCATCTTGCAGTGCTAGAAAAATAACTACAAAATACGCTCCAAATATTAAACTCAATGAGTTTAAAATATAATAAAGACCAACTTAATGAGAGAGAAACAAACAGGAAAGGCAAAGTAAAAATCTTGCAAGAGACATAAATAGATTCCTTTTGAGCCTGATTAAAAAACCACGTGAGATAAAAATATCTAAGATTAGTGATGAGAAGGGAGATATAGCTATGGGGACAAGAGACAGCAGGAGGTAAGGAACAATTAAACAAATTACACGAGAAGATGATTCAAGGAGCAAGGGCAGAGCTCATCTTCATGAAACCACGATCTACCTGGAACAGATCTAGCCAATGGTGACCTACAACACACCAAATGCTCCTGTGAAAATGGTATTGTGACCATTTTCCTTGTGCTGAGCAATTTTTGACATTATTTATTAACCATCTGACCAATGCTTTTAGACGCAGGCAGGGTAACCACTGAGATTCTGTCTTGAGAGTTTAAGTAAACAAGGATCCATCATTGGCCATGTTTTCCGACATTGAGTAGAGAATTAGGCACCTACTCCAGTGCTCTTGTAACTTATCTTATATCTATGTGCTTCTCAAATATTACTCCCATGATTACAAATACTTGTGACATCACCAAATTTTAATTTCTCCTAGTTCAAATGTCAAAAAGCAGGTGCATTCGTGAGTGAGAGAACCCTAGCTTCTTCCTACCTGGGTTATTGCTATGCTGTCTGATATCATTGATTATAATTATTGCACTTTTCTAGTCATACCCACGGACATAGGTAAATTTTATATGTAAGAATGGAGTACGTGTGTGATGTACAGATGTTCTCCTCTAAATTGATGAGACAGGTTTCAGTTATCTAGTTTTTACACATGATCGCATGTATTTCTACTTCTTTCCAATAAAATCACTATGCCCCATTAGTCTGAAAGCTTGGAGTTGCTGGGGGACTGACTCCTCCAAAATTAGCATCATCATCTCCACACCTATGCCCATCTCTGGTCACCTGACTCATATGCATTCGTTCATTTACAACACCCATCATTCCACTTTCACTCCTGTGAGTCCCAACTGCCTTTTAACCTGCCTAAAATACATACTGCCAAAGCTATGTTACTCCAGTCAAATACACAGACAAAAACACTTCCCTATAAATGTATGTGGATGGTTGGTTTATTTAACAATTATCTATGTGAAAACTTCATAGGTATTGGTATAAGGAGTAAAAGTCACTATAGGAGATAAAAAAGTGATAATTGTACAAAGTTGTTAAATGTATGGTCTAGTTTCATTACCATAAGCCACATGAAAGAAAATACAATATAATGCCATGAGATTAGGATTTATTCAATTATTTCAGTGGCTACCAAGACTCCAGTTCACAGAAATTATAGTATTAAAAATGTTTCAACATGTTTGTATCTACATAAATATATAACAATATCTACATGCTTATAACACATTTCTGTGTTTCAACATGTGTATGTTTCACATGTGTCATGTGTATGTACTATGTTCATAGATGATGTGTGCTTAAAACTTGAATTTTCATGAGAGTAAAATGAAATACTAAAACCATTTCATTTTAAGGCAGGGTCTTGCCCTTTTCAGGGTTGGATGCAAATAGCGCCAATAAAGGAAGTATTTCCTGACCCTTCTGTTTATAGCAGCGGAAATATTGCTAGCCTGCACATCATTTATAGTCCCCTGAGGTGACAAGAAACCTGTCACAGAGATAATCCTTAATTTAATCTTTTGCGAAGAATGCTAATCCAGCCATCTCAGTTACTTTTTACTAAATGTCTCATTATCAAACAAGCCTGTATTTACCTCAGTACTCTCTTCTCCATCATGCATATCCCTGAAGGGGTAAGGTGACTCCTAATTCACTGCAGGAAAAAGGGATCCACCCAGGACTAATCTTGAGTGTCCCACTGGAAACTTCCTTGGTTGGGAAACATCATTTCTGTCTTCTACTTGTTCACGGCTCAGTATGAGCGAGCTTCACCTATGTCCTTTTCTCTGGAGAATGCTTAAGGTTTGCTAAAGATCAAGGCATTCCCTCTCCACATGTGATTTGGTAGACTTTCAATTCATCGTTACTGGAGATTGGACACATTTGCTGAAAATAATTAGTGCTAGGTCATTTTTTCCCCTCTTTATGTGCTTTTATTTTTTTCCCTCCTGAAAAGTCCTGGGCTTTTCCTGAACCAGCTATAGTAGCTAAATTTTAAAGTGAGGATTCTGTCCATCTCCTTCCTATATTCTGACCTATATATATGCTTTCTTATTAAAGTTATCTAAGTATGTGTGTCAAAGATTTCTAACCATTTCAAAACTACTACTATAGAAGATCAAATTTATATCATTTCCAGACACGTATCCATAGAGATATGCTAGTGGTTTATATGTTAGTGGTTTATAAATTAGATAGTTGTTTATTCAGTTCTATTTTATTGGAAGCACTTGATTCTAAATACCTTACAACTGTCCCAGAAAAGTGGTTCGCCAACATCAAACTCTCCTCCCTGAGGAGCCAGGCCTACCAATGAGAAAACCTCTGCTCTAAGCATATTTTCAACAGAGCTAAAATTTCTGGCCTCTAGTTTGCGTTTTACAGTTTTGATTATCTCTGATACGCAAAAAGTTTGTACTTAGGTCAAGGTTGTTAACTCAAGTATTGTACACACATTAAAGAACGTTAAATTATGGAGTAGCCCCCGGGGAGCTCAGGTAGGCTCAACAACATGGATCCTGCTTACATCAGCTGCTCCTATAACCCCAGTTTGTTCAGAGAGAATCCTGAAACCAAATTATTGGTATTTTGAGAGAAGTCCAAAATAATCGGCCCCTCCTTTCTTCTTTCCTTGCAAAAATAAAACAATTTCTAATTTCTCATAGCTCGCTTGTACAAAGTCCCTGTTGTGTTTCATTAAGCACAGCACTGATAAAATGCAGTCACTACCTGGGGTATATCCAACCTGAGGGACTCTAGTTCACAATCCCTGCTGTTGATGACTCTCCCACAAGTCACTTATTTCTGTCTGTGACTCCTCTGACATAATTTAAAACGAGGTTAGAGAAACCAGGCAAGGGCAATTTTCTAGGTAGGTCTTCCCACAAGCGTTCAATAGTACTCAAAATTAAATGCCCGCCTGTCTGAAATTTCTATTCTATTTACGAATCTATTAGTTGGAAGTTTCTCCTCTCAGTTGATGGATCCCAGTTTCAAAAACATCCAATTCAATTATCTCATTGTGTGCCCAGTGTTCTCCGATCCCTTTTTAGTTTGATATTATTTTCAATGCATGTTCATTGTCTGATTTATTTGTCTGTAGGAAATTTATGTACTTATGGCCCTAATACTTGATTTGTGGTACATCTTTTCCATCTCTTAATTTAATTTGATTCTTGACAAAGAACTGAACAGAAACATGACAAACAGGCAGGAACAAAAAGAAGTTAAGCAGTTAGATTCTCTTGATCAAAGAGCATCCAAAGAGCGTGTGCTCTGCCGAAACATCCACCCAGTCCTCCTTTGCACACTTCCCAGTCCATTGAATGTCAAAGTCCAGGTACCAGGAGCCTGGCAGCTTAAAACCCAATGATCATACACCCAGCCCCATGTCTCCCCGAAGTCCTGGAGATGACACGTGTAATGAGCAAGTCACCCTTGCCAAAAATAAAGTCTCTACTTTGTTTTATTTGAGTGGAGCCATTGCTCGACTGCCTCTAGGAGCATTAATGGATTTTAAAGAAAACACTAAAGGAAAAAATTGTGTGTGTGTGTGTGTGTGTGTGTGTGTGTGTGTGTGTGTGTGTGTACTAACATGTAATCCATACACAAGTAAAACTGTCAGAGAGTAAGCCAAAGGATTTTTCCATGGAACATAAGAACATATTTAAATCTCTTAAAACATAGTTTCAGGCACACACACACACACACACACACACACACACACACACACACACACACGAAAACAGAACAACTTTCAAGGTCTTTGATGACAATTAAATAAGAGTATTTTAAGTCTTTTTTCTTATACTTAGGAATTTGCAAAAATAACATTTACAGAGAAATGTACTGAGTAAGCTAAAAATAGATTGAAACAGTGAAGGACATGGGAGTAAACAGTGCAGGTCCGCATCCTTGAAATTCCTGAATGTGAATGGATGATCCCATTTTAATGGCAGGTCCCATTTTAATGACAGGTCCCATTCTACGAGAGTCTATTAGTAGAAGCTTTAGAAACCTTGTAATGTTTAAAAAATTTTAAAAAGAATATAAACCACAAAGGCTAATTCATAACTGATAAAAGTCCTGATGGACTCAGAAACAAAATTAGGAGTTCTGTGTGATCACATGTCTGGATACACAGGAAGAGGTGAAAGGGCTGATTCTCTGAGCATGTCCCCCTGGTTGACTTTAAAATGCAAAACTACTGAGAAATTAAGCAATATACATTTTATGTTAAAGTAGGAGAAGGTGTTTAAAGATGTGAGCTGTGGGCCTCCCTTTAATACTATGCATTTCGTTGTATAAACCTCATTGGCATGGTCTTTGTGTGTGTGTGTGTGTGTGTGTGTGTGTGTGTGTGTGTGTGTGTGTGTGTGTATGTATGTATGTATGTATCTGTGCCTGTGTGTATCCTGCCCTTATATCAGAATTGACTGTGTGTATATGGGCATGAGATAATTTACTGGGGTATGGGCCACTTGGGCTACTTTTCAATGGGAAGAAAATCCTCAGCAAAGATTAACTGCTAGTAGTTCCTGGAGAAAGGGGCCGGGCCTCCAGTGCCCCTCCTTGATCCATATCATGAGAGTTTATGCCACAATTGCACTGTTTTTCCTAAGAGCAAAATTATGCATCTTTGTGATGTCTGTCACTAATAGAGAATGTTTGTGACTGGTCAGGGATCCTCCAGAAATGTCTCTGTGACAGAGGGAGAAGAAATGAACACGAGGGATCATAAAACACAAAAGAAATGTTTGGGGTAGGTAGATTAATAAGGTAGGGGTGGAAACTAAAGTCCCGGGGATCTCACGTGTGCTCACGTAAGGTGCACTAGAGTGTTACACTTCCTAGAGCGATAGCTTCTTCTTGTAAATGAATGAAGCTTGCTTGGCAGTAACAACTAAGTTGTTCCCGGTTTTAGAAGATCCTTTCTTGCCTTGGGATTCATATCTCTGGCCACAGTTAATAATAGGAAGCACCTGAGTATGTGGTATTCAACTGAAGGTACACACGTAACGCCATCCACTTCCAAGAGCACTAACAGATTGATGTCCACCTATCTTCCCCATTCAGCCTTCATGTGCCAAGAAGAAGCACTTATGAAATAAAATAAAATTGTGTCATCATTTCTATCTTTAAACTCAAAGTTTGTTATAAAAAGTATAAATCTCCAAACTGAACATGAGGGAAATGCATATTGTTCTTATTTACTTCTGGTGTAACTGGGATGGGGGGCATGCATGTCTGAACTGTTTTTACCCGGGCTGGGTTAGGTTTTCATGACTTCGGACATTGAATTATATAGACAAGCTCTTTCTCTTTCTTCTTTTCTTTCTAGATTTCCAAGAAAGTAGCTTTAAGCAGAATTATGCTGAAGACAGAAGAAAGAGAGAAAGAAAAGAAAGAAACCCCATGGATATTTTTAAGTCTCCAAGGTGAGGAAACTGCCTAGGGGAGTCAGGAATACGTAGACTAGATTTTTCCAGTGTGTGCTGCGCTGCATCTTTAAGGGGGCAATTAGTTATTCATGTGTATTAGTGACTGTCCCATTTTCTCCACAACTCGGGTGATGCAAAGAGCCTTCAAGAGGCCCTATTTTAAGTGGGATATTTATTACTGAAAAAAAAAAGCCTGATTCCAATTTAGAGTCCCTGGGAACGCCCTTTGTACAGATGCCGTCAGCTTTCACACAGGAAAACCTGTCTGTTCTCAATTCTCATTGTCATTTCTAGCCAAGCCATCATTAGCCGAGAGCTAGGGTTACAGCACCCGATAAGAGTCCCTGGACCTGAGGGTTTTATCTATTTAAAGGAATCCCCCCTGGCTCTACCCAGCACAATGCTAACTACAGACGCAATAAGGAGCTGAGAGTAGGCAAAACTTTGTAGCGTCTATACCTCAGAAATATCATAATAAATAAGAGTAGAGATGTTTGCAGTGTGTTTGGGATTCTCAGGCTTCTCTGTGGGCTGTTTGGGTTTCAGCAGCACGTGGGAACCTCAATAAATACTAAGAAGGAATATCGACAAACTCCAGGGTGTTAGCACATGGTTTTAAAGGCTAGATACACACTTGCAAATCAAGAAAGGGAAGTAGATGCCCCCAAAGCTTCCCTGCCTTCTTAACTATGCTTAGCAAAATCATAATCAGGATATTGGATGAAGCCTTTAAATCAACCTTAAAATATCTTTACACCTCCAGATCATACCTTGCAAAAGAAATTGCAATTGTAGAAGCCCATAGAAAAACTTCCTGGTCGTGCGTTTTTGCAATTTAGGGGGGGGGAACTGGAGGGCTTCTTCCTCAAAGCAAAGATTCTCATAACTTCCCTTCAAGAGCAGCATACCTAAAAGAGTATTGATTTGGTTCTGAAGGACACTGGGTTTGTTATGAAGGAAGCCATTGCTGGGGACAATTCCGAGAAATTAATGACGGCTTTGTGAGGGTCCATGCTGTGGTGTGGAACCGGTGGGCAACTGTCAATCTAAATGATAATACATTCCCAAACTTCATAAAGTCAGTGGTGCGGAAATGCATTGATTTCTCTGTGTCAAGCAGAATGTGTCAGGGAGTAAGAGCGAGAAGTTTAGTGAAGTTAACACCTCGTCCTGCAGGTTTCCTTGCCCCTCTCTTTGTGTATGTTAAAGAATTTAGGCTACAGCCTATGTGATATTTTATATTTCGGGCTAAAATTGAGAAAAATGCTACATTACATCTATACTTAGAATATATGAAATAAGTAAGATTCTTTGAAAGGGGGGAAAAAAGGTTGTCTATATATTTTAAAATAACATTGCCTCACTTGAATGCTTTAGATGGCTTTAGATACACTGATACCTTTAGAATTTGCCAAGTCTACTCATCTCCTACAGAACTGAATAGCATCGCCAAGTATATTTTTCTTGATTGCATTATAACTGGCATCAAAGGAAAAAAATCAAGATATTGTATCAAAGGATTTAGTTCCTATCAGTATTCAGGGACTTACAGAGACTTTCTCAAGTAAAAAAAATGTTCAAATACCATAAATTCTAACACTGCTGGATCAAATGCCATGCATTCCAATAACGATGGGTAAAAGGGACCACTCTCTGTCTGCCAAATACATAATTACAAACATTTCTCACCCACAGCAGTTTTAGGTAAATTCAAGACAAGCACTTTTTTTTTATTTTTAATTTTTTGGTTGTTTTTCATATGGCTTTAGCGGAAATCTCCTCTTATTGATTGAGTTTTTAAGAGCTATGTATAAATAAGAGGGTGGAAAGTCTATAAATATGTACAAAAAGTACTATGTAGATAATTCCCTGTCTAGCCCTGTGAACGCCAGCCATGGGAGATTTTCTCAAATGCCTCATTTAAAATGGGTGTGATTTCTTGGATTCCGGCGATTTTACTGGACGACTAAACTGCTTCCGTTTAAACACCACGTGACCCACGCCAAAGTTTAAAAGGGACGTCAGGAAATGGGTTTGATGTATATCTTCGTGGAAACTTTTAAAAGTTCTTAGCCAACAAGCCCCTGAGAGGGTTGAATGGGCCAAGTCTCAAAATTCTGTTAAAAATTCAAAAGGAGTCAAGCACAAAACTTCCCGAGTGTTCAGATTGATTAGCTACGGGAATGAAGCAGTAAGATCTATCATCTCATCTCCAACGTGGAATAAATTATTTTGAAATTAAAAGTAAACTTCAGTGCAACAAAGTGACATCTTTTCGAATATACGTGAATCACCCAGGAAATGGTATATTTTCAACGCAGTCATCAGATTAAATGGCATTTAGCTCTGCATTTACATCCACGAAAAGCTGTTTGCCTGGAAATTCCTTTCTCTCTTTTCGGTGAAAGACAGCACTTAACGCTCCTTTGATATAAGTTTCTGAGATTTCACACAAACATTCTTAACTGATATATTTGTAAACATTTTAATGGTAATTCTTTAAGCAACAGGCAGTCTATTCACAACACACAGAACATTTGAGATTTTCTTCAAAAGTCAGCTGTACCTAATTTATCTTTTCCTTAAAAACGATTTTTTTTTGACTAAACACATTTCTGAGTCTCATAGAAATCCACAAACAAACAAACACCTTATCTCTTTACGGACTTGTGCAGGCTTCCCAGTATTTGCTGCTTAATGATCAGAAGTATTTAATTCTCAAGGTTTCATTAAAACTCACCTACAGTGCTGATGGATGGGCCACAGTGATTTGTGATGGGAGATGCGGGAAGCCATTAACCTAGATAGGTACCAAGAGGGAAAGGAAACACAGAAGGGAAGCCTGCTTGGGAGACAAGACACTTCCTATTTGTCATTATTAACCTCCAGATCATGGGCTCCAAGTTTGATCTTTAATACGGATATGAGGCATTGCTGTCTGGAAATGAAAGGTGATGATAAGATGGGGTTCTTCACAGAGCTTCAGGGGAAAGGGGAAAAAACAACTAGATTGCTATTTTGGGGAAGGGAAATCAATACTGAGTGAGACCTAGGAACTTGGAGAAGAGGACATTCTCCAAGGACGGGTCAGAGTTTATCATGCCACCTCTTTTATGGTGCTATTTACTTGCTAATAAGACCAAATGACTGCACCCGAAGAGTGGGGTACTATCGAAATGTGATTTAAAAGTTCTCATCTCCAGTGTATATGCTGGAAGGTATCTCATTTGTTTTGTCCCCTGTTCAGGCTGGAGAGACAAGGTCGATTTAAAAGCAAAGCAAATGAATGGTTTTATTAAAAACTCTTAGAAACAAACAGAACCAAGAAGGAAGCCCACGTTTCCCAACAACGCAATGCATAGAGCATGGAAATGTATTTAAGAAACGGCCTACCATTGTCGTCATCCGATTTATTTTCATTGTCAGAATCAGTCAGAGTAAGGGCTGAGTTCTCGCGGCTGGACAAGCCAGAGCTGCGCCTCGATTTTATCCCTCGTCCCCACAGTCTGATGGCATGTTCTGGAGACATCCCTCCCTCGGTGTCCGAGTCCGCATCAGACCCAGTGCTCAGGGAGTAGCCCTGGTGGAGGATCCCCATGTCGGAACAGTAACCACTTCGGTGTGGGGAGGGCTCGCAGATTCCCAATTCTGCCAGGGTGAAATTAGCCCCTAGAATGAATGACAGCAACAGAGAGAGGGTTACACTGTGGGAATGCTGGTCAAGCTTGAGGTCCGGCCCACTTTCTATAATACAGAGATAGAAGCCATGGGTATTGGCCATGACGATGCTCAGTGTATATTGGGGTACATTGGAAATCAACAAAAGCATGTATTCCTTTAACACAGCAAGCTCAGACTTCCTTTCAGAGATCTGTTGTCATCTAACCCCATGGTGAACCAGCAAAGCACCACACTCGCTGAGATTGGTATATACCAAATATTTACCTGTGTATATTTTACTTGGGAAATTTTGTTTGCGTTGAAAACAATCATAACTTTTACAAATAATATTATGGAAGTTTACTCTATAGAAAAGGAAACTAAGACCAGAGAAGTCAAACGATTCTCTTGCCTCATCGGTCACAGTGCTGGGATTAGAGTTCTGGGCGACCATTTCTTACGTCTTTATCTAGTTCATGACCATGGAGCGCAGTGAAGAAGTGTACTTCTGTACCATCGGTAGAGAAAATCTTCTAAGTAACCGTCACAGGGTATGGGAGGGAGTTAATTTTTAATATACCTTTCCCCGTCATTCATTACTGAAAACTTTGTGATAAAACTCGATACTCTAAAATAATCCACATATGTGGTGACCTTTTGTTTTTAGCTTTCATGCTAAAGAATATCAGCTCTTTTATGAATTTAGCATGCTTCTAATTTGCAATAGACACATGCACTTTTATTCTGGATTTTGACTCTTCTTCCTTCACTGCCCAATGCTCTTCCAAAAGGTATATCTGAATGCACCAAGGAAATGAAACCCAACTATATACATAACTGTCTGTGCAGAGTGAGACTTACTCAATGGAGAGTTAACCGAGTACAAATTCCTGCCACATGGGGTGACTGTCCACTGTCGGTACCGACGTCCTTACTTAGAGGGCTAAGAGTTGCAATATTCTCTAAGGGCCGTTTGTCAGCTACTGTGAAACTCTCTGCCCAGTGTTTTCTAGTCTAGCTTTCACGCCCCACCCCGCTTTTATGCCCCGCCCAGCTTTCACGCCCCGCCCAGCTTTCACGCCCCGCCCAGCTTTCATGCCCTGCCCAGCTTTCACGCCCCGCCCCCAGAGATGGGGTAATCCCTTGTCACTGGATGAAAACATGAATTTGAAGGGAAGGTACTGGCTTCAGATACATCCAATTTATGGGTTACAAGACCCTTCTCTCTGTTGTTGCATTGCACGCACTGTAGCAACTGAAAATTGCTGTTCCATATCGCCACTCTCCCATCTTGTCTTCAGAGTTAGAGAACTGTTATTCTCTTCCCGTTCCCCGAATAAATGAAAACAAGAGATACTTGCATACACCTCTTTTGAATTCTGCGTGTGATTATATGTAGCAATCTGTTCTCATCTTTAAATAGAGCGTACATTGAGGCAACTTTACGGATAATTTTTCTTCCTTTTAGTATTTAGTCTAAGGTTCGAGAATTTTGATGGGAAAGGTGTAGTTATCCAAGGAAATGTTGCCTGCGCTCAGAGCAACTCCTGTACCCTATGGTCTTAATAAGTCCGGGTCAAAAAAACAAAACAACAAAAATAAAAACCATAGTGGGAAAATCATGACATCCCTTCTTCGTTTACAAAACATTATCAGAAAACAAATCCAAATTATCCTGCCTTTTCCTACAACAAACTTGAAGTCATGGTGGTTAGGTATTTAAATCTTAAATATTTTAAGATTTAAAGTAGGCACAAATGGTAACAAAGAAAAAGGCTTCAGCTTCAAGGTTTCTGAGCTGAGTACCAATGAAGACAAATGCATGTGAAATAATCAATTTAGAGGAAGAAATATTTAAATAACTCCATAGTATATTAGGAGAATGGAAGATTGGCCCCTAAAAAATTATTTCCTCAAAAAATCACCTCCTAGAGAAACAGTCTTCTGCAGAGAAGGCTACATCAACTGGATGTCCAATACCAAATGCTCAGCCCAGAAACCGTACATACAAGTAACCTTATGCGGGCAGAGTATTTAGATATTTAGGAGTATATGTGTATTTAAATATATGCATGTAGCAGCATAATTCATGCAACAACATTAACAAGGAAAAAAAGGAATGAATTTGAAAGAGAGAAAAGAGGGTTTGAAGGTTTTGAAGAGAGAAAATGGAAGGCAAGAGTTAATACTGTCATAAAATTCAAAAATACAAAAAAAGGCCAACAAAATAATAACATCCTATTCTTCTATTTGAAGATTATCTCTCTTCTCCAGTGCTAGTTTCCACCTAATTCTTAGATTGTTACCTTTCTATGTACCATTGACATATAAACAGTAGCAGAGGCAAGGTCTGGGCCAAGCCTCCCTTAGGGTTCCTGATGCACCTCATGAAAGCTGGTGACTCACACACTGTAGACGAAGGGGAAGCAACAGTAACAAAGCAAACCAGGTTTATCATTTATTAAATCACTCAACAAATACTTATTGTTCCTCATGTTATGGTAGACATTGTTAAAATAGAGTTCTTTGACATTTACACTTTAATTGGGAATGAGACTTTAATCAAAGAATATATAAAAATGCAATCTATGCAGTAATAAACACCCCGCAGAGGAAGGACAGAAAACCAGGAAAGGTCACCTAGGGAGCAGTTCTTCCTGTCTTCACGGCCTGTTTACCAGGTGTTCATCTTGGATGGAGTAAATGCCTGAGAGATAAGTGTCTTTCTCCTGAGAAATTAATATGACTTCTTTCGCCTGCTCTGAGCATGCCCACATATTCTGCAGATTGCTCTGTAGGAGTTGGTGCTAGGCAAGCAACATTTCACGTCATTGATTGTACACCTGGCAACCCCATGCACTTCTGCTCAGAACTAAAGGGCTGCTGGGGAGACTATTACAATAATATCCGCTCACTGCTTCGTAGTGCTTTGCTTATTGATGGAAGGCTGGCTTTGCTCTAGCTCATCTTGTCTTTATGTATTTATTAAGCCCCATGGCAGGTTTGAATGGAAGAGAGGAACCAGACATTGTGTGACTGTTCAAACTAAGATTTCTGGTGGCAACCAGTCACCTTCGTTCTTTCTTTACAGCCTTATAGAAAGAAAGAATAGGAGCACACGTCCTCCATATTCATAGAACACACATTTCCCCACATCTGCCTCCAGCTTTCCAGATGTTACTGATGAAACCAGGTATGCAGAATCTGCCCAGCTCATTTTTTCATCTCTCTCTCTCTCTCTCTCTCTCTCTCTCTCTCTCTCTCTTTCTCTCTCTCACACACACACACACACACACCACACATTTCACAGTTTTACTACTAAACTGACCATTGTGTACCCATACAACATAAGATTATATTAGAGTCAACAGTTTTACAGTAGGTGCATACTCATGCAGAAAATATTATATCTACGTCTGACATTTTGGCAAAATTTAAAATAGAGGGAGAAATATCTAAAACCTATTAGGTCATTAAGGTACGGGAACACTAAGTCTTTCAAACAATTTTCTTAGTTAGATGTTTGGGCCTTCTGTTGCCTTTTTTCATGACCATAATCTCAGTTTACAACCTGGATCTTCTTCACAACACTTTGAGAAAGGAATTGAGCAACGGGTACTGAGCGCTGTCCTTGGACTCGCCAATTATATGCACGCTGAAGAAAAGATATGTCCATGCATTATGACCATGGATTATTTTCTAAGTTTCCACCAACTTCTCCCACTCCAAAATAACCTTTAAGGAGAAGAGGCACATGTTTAGCTAAGTCAGAATTACCATGCCATGGTAACAGCGGAATGTACAAAGGGCACTCTGAAAATGTCAGCATTGGAACAGCTATCAGGGGCAAGAACATAAAAGTTGACTCTAGGAATGGGGGGATGCAATGCGGGAGACCGTGCTTATCATTTAAATGCCAGAGTCTAAGACTCAGAATAAAGCTACCTAAACAAGTAGACCTGTTATCCCACTAGAACATTCCTTAATGACTAGTTATAAAATAGGTTTCCGTCCACCCATTTTCATTTTCTGGGTGTCCTTACATATCCATGAGCAGATACATCATCGGTTGCATATGCTGATGCCAGAGAAGAGGACCACGCCAGGGAGAAATTAAGTCATGAAGCTTGGAAAAGTGAAGGCTTTCATGATGCCAATAAATGTAACGATAAGAAAACCCTGGACTTAAATGAAGACCATGAAAATAAAATAAATCCAAATTAAAAAGAGCAAACAGAAATCGTATGGTTGGAGTGTTCATGGGAACTTTTGGAGGTGAATTCAGCACCTTCTGGCTCTGGACCTAGATGAAATATTCCATTGATCTCCGCTGGTCCCACAATGGACAGATGCAGTTCCTAGACATTACATATAAAGCTATATGCTATGGTTGGAAAATCGAATGGGAGGCTTATGCATTAAAAGGCTGGTTTCTGGTTGGTGGCAATACTGAATGTGATTAGATATTAACAGTGCTTAGCTTCTCAATGGATACTCCAATAATGACTTCCTATTGAATGGCCTATGAGGATGCAGTGTCTAGTTGGAAGAGGTGGTAACTGGACAGCATGACTTTGAAGGATACAGCTTGTCCTCGGACCTTTTTACTCCACCCTGTTCTTCCCACCCCCTTCCCTCTCTGTGTCTGGTCTCCATGACCAGACACAGCATTTTCTTCAACTCTCAGCAGCATTTTCTTCAACTCTCAGCAGCATTTTCTTCAACTCTCACTTCTACATAATGTTCTGTCATTTTTTATTGGATATTTTATTTATTTACATTTCAAATGTTGTCCCCTTTCCCAGTTTCTCCTCGGGAAACTTCTTATTCCCTCTCCTTGCTCCCCCACCCACCCACCCACTCACTCTCACCTCCCTGCCCTGGCATTCTCCTACTCTGTGGCATTTAGCCTTCATAGGACCAATGGCCTCTCCTCCCATTGATGCCTAACAAGGGCATCCTCTGCTACATATGTGGCTAGAGACATGGGTAGTTCCATGTGTACTCTTTGGTTGGTGGTTTAGTCTCTGGGAGTTCTTGGGGGGTGTCTGGTTGGTTGATAATGTTGTTCTTCCTATGGGTTATAAACCCCTTCATCTCCTTCAGTCCTTTCTCTAACTCTTCCATTGGGGACCCCATGCTCAGTCCAATGTTGGCTTCGAGGATCTGCCTCTGTATTTGTCAGGTCCTACAGGCCCAGAAACAATACACCTAACCCATCATAGACTAAAACCTCTAAAATCCTGTGCCCATCCAGATCTTTCCTTGGTTAAACAGTTTCTCTTAGGCCTTTTATCACACCAGAAAACTGACTAATCTAACACATAACGATTCTGAAAGGAGAAACGAAGAGCAGAGACCGATCAATTTGCTTAGATCTGAGGCACTCCAAAGTAGTTCAGTTCCCTGGGGTTTCATTTCCCCTCACGCACCACAGACCTGGCACTGTAGAAATGTGCAAGCTGCAGACACCAGTAGAAGCAGACAGAAGAAGGCCACAGACATGGGTTGTCATACCTTTCTGCCTCCACAGACACAGCACTGTGCAGTAAGAAACAAGTGTGGGCAGAGTAGTTCTCCTTGATGGTTTGCCTCAATCAGCATGGTGGTGCTGGTAGAGCCATGAGGGAATCCAGTACTCTCTCCATAACTTTCCTGTTGACTCCTAGCATGTGGTGTGTGTGTGTTGTGCACATGAGTATGTATGTCCATATGTGTGTGTTTTTCTGTGTGCATGTGTGTGTGCATGTATATGCACGTGTATGCATGTGTGTATATGCATTCATATATGGATGTATGTGTACATGTATGTGCCTGTGTGTGCATGTGCATTTGTGTGTGTGTGTTAAGTTACACACAAGTTACATTGTAGTCAGGAGAAATTTTGTAGGAAAATAATAGCAGACTTTCCTTGCTTTGCTAACCACATTGATATCTACAGAGGCCCAGGGAGGAGTTTGGAGACCCAGTTTTGAGCCTGCAGTGGTGAAAATAACCCTTTCTTCCTCCAATCTCAACTTATGCCTTAGAGGGAAGCTAAGACATCCACCTCCATTTGTCAGCCAACCTTTCCCCACAGGCTTAAGTGCCTGAGGAGATCCACTTAAACAAGATCAAGTTTATAATACAGTATGTTAATGAACCAGCATAGCATATAGTAAAAAAGAAATACTAATAAGAAGAACCAGAAAAAAATGGGTGATGAATGCTAATTGCTTACATAAAAGGTTAATACGAAGCCCCTAGAAAAATTAATACATTTATAAAATGTTCTTCACTAAATTGAAGCCTTTCTAAGGGGAAGGATAAAAATGAAGCATTTATACAATACAGTCATGCTCTCCTAAATCCACATACACCAATGTTAAGTGCTTTCAAAAATGTGTTGGAGATTTATGTTAAATAATATATAACATAAACTAAAGTATACTCCTGATCATTGCTGACTTGTTTTGATTGATTGGTTGATTGATTGATTTAGACAAGTCTCATATAATCTGGACTGAGCACAATTTAAGGTTCTTTTGCCTTTACCTCCCACATGCAGGGGTCAGAGGAGCAGTATGTGCAGTTTTATTTAACTTTAATCAATTATGTTTACTACTTAATATGTACTATTGGTTCTTTTAGATGCTAATTCCATCCTAAGTAGAATTTTCTGTGATTGTTTATCTTAAAACAAAGAGAATCTCATGTAAATAAACACGGGTCACTTCTCTTGAGCAAATGTTACAGTCCACATTTCAAACACGGGAATAAGCACAGACCGAAAGTTTTCTAGGAAGGGTTTAAGAAAAAGATCAGAACCATAATGTTGTAATTCTTTTTAATCATAGTAATAGAAGGGATTTACCCTGATAACATATTTATTGCCAGACAGAAAGAAAAATATAGCAATTATAAGTGATAGATGTGAATTTACTTCTTTTTGATTAATCAAAATGAATTGCCAATTTTTTTACTTTGTTTCATAAATAATATTTAAATATGAGAGATTGTAGCTATGCATGAGTTATAGAAAATAATCAGTATAAATCAATTACCAGCATTATATGAAACATTGTGTTCATACAAATCTAAACAGCTATGCATTTGTGTTTGTAGTGGGGGTGATTTTGAAAGACGCGGAAGAAACTGCTTATGAATTCTAATGTTGTATGCTTGCATATTCTAAAATTCTTCTCGTAAACTCTCTCTTAATGCCCTTCTAAAGTTCACACATTCAGGTATTTTCCCAAATGTTGACAAAACTGGTCACCAAAATCCCATGGCTTAAAGCAAAGAGAAGGTGTTTTTACATTCCTTATCAGAAAAATTTAGCCAAATATTTATATTTCAGAAACCCACAAAAACTGCTATTTTGTTTCACTTGGAATGCCTGAAAGGCTAGGGCTTTGCTGCTTCTAAATTTTGAACTAATTGTCTTAAGCTTCATGACTATCTGTGCATCCACAGCTTTTATAATTTGTTAACTCGCTCGTTCTAACAGTCCGAATCAAAGCAGACCAGAATGGCTAAGAAAGGCCAGGGGCTTTGGCACCAGTTTTCCTAGTGAGCAGAGCTCTTAAAGAGAAATGTGAGAGCAGTATTCTGCTCTAAGGTGGTGGCATTTTCGTGCTCCAACCTGAGCCGAGCCCAATTTGGAAACCCCCAAAACATTTACAGCCAAAGGTCTTGTTGAACGAGTGGTATTTCATAATTAGAAACAAAATGCCCCGGACTGGCTAAGACTTCTGCTGATGAGAACTTCCGGATTGACACTCCACTGCTATACTTAAACTCAGTATCAGTTACCTCCCCTAAATGAGGCCAGGGCAAACGTAGGTGTTCGTCTAAACCTGTAAGACACTCCCATCAGAGAAGCTGGGAGAGACAAAAGAAGAAAACCAGGATAGCATGACTTAGCTGTGATGGTCTGGGTATTCTGTGTTTGACGGCTGCTACTAGATCGATCGGTCACATTTGGTAAGGGTTACATAATACAGCCGGCAGGGTCCTAAATACCTTAGCATGCAGTTTTCCAATAAAAAAGGACACTGGTTCTACAAAATAGCTAGCAAACAGAGCCTGGAATTAAGAAGGGGTGTGGAATGTTGAGTTGTGAAAAGTACCCTGATTCCTGGCCTAGACAGGTCGAATCCCTAAAAACCCTAATAGGAATAGTAGGTGTATTCCCAGCCTTCTAGATCAGGGTCTCACTAGCTGCAGCCCTCCACAAACCCCTGTAGAGAGTTTTGAAACCGACCAAGTAACGTAGAGCAATGCCCCAAGCTCCTCCTCCACAGATGAGGACTTGACCACAAGTCACATAGGCTCAAGACAGATCAGTCATAGAGACAGGACCACGCCCCTGAATACGTAGATGAGGTGACCCACCCAAAATACTGTATCTATGGGCCCTGTTCAGAATTAAAGGTGTGCAAGAATCACTCCATCATCTGAGTGCTTTTGTCATAAGAGCTGTGACACTGTCCCTTGGAGAACAGAGATCTGCTCTCCCAAAATCTCCACCAGAAGCTCTCCCGCACCCCTCGCCGCCGGCTAGTCAGTCTCCCGCTGACTAGGTCCAGCCTGAAACAGGCAGAACAACACCTGCCCAAATTCTCTTCCTTTCTCCTGGACCTGCGAACCTAGCCAGACCAGAGATCTTCATGGAAAACCTCTGTCACAGAGGCCCACAAAGGGGGGAGTTGGAATTGTTTGTTTTAAAAATACTTGTTAACTGTAACATTCTCAGAATTACTTGAGTCTCTAGTTCCTTATTTGTAATACATACATAAAACAGAGCCTACCTGCATAGTGCAACACTGAGTTACATCGTGTAGGTACAAACGGTTTACAGCACTGTCATAAAATAACTAAATCTGGGGTTGGGGCTTTAGCTCAGTGGTAGAGCGCTTGCCTAGCAAGCGCAAGGCCCTGGGTTCGGTCTCCAGCTCCGAAGAAAAGAGAAAAAAAAAAAGAATAACTAAATCTGTGTATCTTTTGGATGATGAAAAGCGCTTGCATTGGCTTAAACAGTAGTCAACAAATTTTATGAGAAGGTGGCCATTTCGTCCGTTTCTAGTGATTTTCACTAACCACCCATTTCATGATTGGCTTTTGCAGATCCACATCCACACACACCCAACATTGGTAGAATGCTCCCCTTTTGTGTTTCTGGTCTTAACTGCTTTTTGTTCCTTCCTTCTTTTCACTGGATTTGGTTCAGAGATAGTTTCTTTTCTCTCACAACTAAGAAAAATTTCCCCCTTGGCTAATCATATCTGTTCTGTATGCTTCTTAGTTTATTAATCTGTGCCTTTATCTATAGAAATTATCCTATGAGTCCATTCAGGCCGTGCCTTGCGCATCTCAAACCCCATGCAGTACGTATTTATGTTCAGCAGGGTTGTAGTTTGGTAACAAGTGGCTCGACATGCATACATGTATTGTGGTAGACTCTCACTATGCAGTACTGGCTGGCCTTGAACTCGCAGAGATCTGCATGCCTCTGTATCCCCAGTGTAAGAATTAAAGGCTTGTGCCACCACGATGGCACCAGTTTATATGGCTTTACTCAACTACTGCTAGCTCGCTGTTTGTTACATCGTGGAAACACACACCTTGGAATTTCTCACTGTGTTTCCTCCTAGAATTTATTAAGATATTCCTTCCATTTATCTATGGTTCTTCCTTAGGAACTTACACAGTGATCACTACTCCACATTCCTGTTGGATAGAAAATTGCAACAGTGTATAATGGCTAGTGCTCAATGGACATTGAGGTAATTTGAGTTTTATATTTATCATGTTTTATAGGGCATTTACTTACTGTTTCATTGGTGCTGTTCTGTTTTAATGATGGTTTTCCTCAATGTACTTCCTGTTAGGTCTTTATTGATAACATTGATTTAGCTTTTATTATTTATTCCCTGGATTTATGGATTTATCTCTACTTTCTTTTTTTTTTTTTTTATTGGTTCTTTTTTTCGGAGCTGGGGACCGAACCCAGGGCCTTGCGCTTCCTAGGCAAGCGCTCTACCACTGAGCTAAATCCCCAACCCCTTATCTCTACTTTCTTTGCATTTTATTTGTTCATCTTTTTGAGGTTCCTGTGGTGGAAATGTGAACCTCTGATCTGAGAAATAACTTACCTTTATCCCTTACATAAGCAAGCAAAACAGTTACTGCCTGTTGTTACTGTTACCCTGTCCTACCAGTGATTGAGTAGAGAAAAGCCTGACACTGTAAACTTCCCTCGTAATTATTATGATATTGTTTTTATTATTATACTGCTCCCCTTTCCCTATTCTTCTTCCCACATTTCACCTTTGCTATTGGCACATAGAATTTTATGTCTCTAGGACCAACTGATTTCTTTTGTCAACTTGAAATGTCCGTCTTCATTTCTATTTATAGTCTTGGGTTTTATTGAGCC
This sequence comes from Rattus norvegicus, assembly GCF_021556685.1. Lineage (NCBI taxonomy): Eukaryota > Metazoa > Chordata > Mammalia > Rodentia > Muridae > Rattus > Rattus norvegicus. The sequence continues at coordinate 27,339,774 of NC_141543.1, forward strand.
TCACACACAAAAGAGGGAAGTCAGCATTCCTACTTTTGCTAGAAACAATAAACCTTCCACAGATATATTTCCATTGGTTTACTTCCAAATTCCCCTGTGTTTTCATATTTAATCTGCCTTTTCAAACTGGCCCATAACTACCTAGCTCTTCATATTTAAGACTTTTGACAATCTGCATCTTTCAACTGGTGAGATAGTACACTTATATTTATTGTAGTAGTTGACAAGGTCAAAGTTAGGATTATTATTGTTATGATGTTTTACCTTTCCTATCATTTGTACTTCTTTTCATAGTTTCTTGTGGGTTAATATATTTTATAAAATCTCATTGCCATTTTTGTGTTGGCTTCCTGGCTAACTTCTTACACAAGTGAAAGTGCTGCTCTGGAGATTATAATATGGGCAGTATTTTATTCCACTTACAATTATCTTATTACTTAAACACTGCTAATCCAGTTTCTCTGACTTTGTGAATTCCTACTTGCAAAGTTTCTCAGCCATTGGCTTTTTCATGTATTTTTGCACTTGTATTCTCTATTCTCAGTGTTAATTAAAGTAGTTTTTGTGCTTTCCCTCTCTCGGGGGCTGCCATGATTTAACCTTTTTTTCTTTGTGTACTATATCTTTCTAAATTCTGCTTATTTTCCAGTTGACTAATTTTCCCTTTCTGTTCATGCATCCATATTTTCTATACAGACTAAATAACTTTTTGTTAATTTTAATGGTTTTTATTTCATTTGTAAAATTCATATTACTTTGCAATGTTGATCAGATTTTTTCCATTATAATAGGTAATCGTTTGCGTCTTATATTTTGCACTGTTTTATGACTTTAAAGGTCAAAGTCAATCATTTATTGCTTCTCTCATTTTTTTAATGTTAAGGATTTAATTTCTTATGGTCTTATTTTGAATCTTAGTGTGCACAGGTTTATTTAATATGCGAAATCATGTGAACAGAGACATGGATTGAATTCACTTTTGGCCAAGCCATGTGGTTCTGTTGCCACTGACCATTTTTCAGTTTACTGTGGGAGTGTAGGCATTTTTGTTTCATAAAGCCTTCTAACTTTTAGCTCAAGGGCCAGTCTCTTTTCATTGTCATTTATGTGGTAGTCCTGGGTCTCAGTGTAAGCCTACTGTTAGCTTGCAGTCTAGCACTCAGATTTTTATTTGTTTTTATTTTACTACTATTATTAAATGTATTTTATATTAATTTGGGTGGAAGGTGGGTGTCTGTGTGTCTCTATATCTGTATGTATAAATGTCATTTGTATACAGGTGCCAGAAGAGGGCATTAGATCTCCTGGAGCTGGAATTACTAGTGTGTGAGCCACCTTCCACAGGTATTGAGAACAGGAACGCAGGTCCTCTGGAAGAGCAGGAGGCACTCTCAACTACTAAGCTGTCTTTTCAGTCTCATTTCTCAAGATTTTTTTTAATGACATCTCAGTATCTTATTTTCAAAATAAGATTTTTGGAGGTTTAAACATGATATAAAACCAGTTTAATGATCCTGCTTTTGCTACTGAAAGGGGACAGTCAGTCTCAGGTGTTGCAAGCAACAGGGGTGTACAAATATATGAGTATGTCTCTATCTATCTATCTATCTATCTATCTATCTATCTATCTATCTATCTTCTACCTATCTATTTGTGTGTGTATGTGTATGTATATGATGTATTGTATATGTGTATTGTATGTGTGTGTAAAACAAATATATCTTTTTGGAAGGCATCTGCCTATACAGTAGGCTGTACAATGTGTAAGTCATTTTATAATATTTTTATTGATTACTTGGGAAGTTCACATAATATACTCTGATCACCCTTACTTTCCAGTCCTCTTAGGCCCACTCTTCGCCCCAATCCATGTGGCCTCCCCCCTAAAAAACAGTCAAAAAATTAAAAAAAAAACTCAAGTCCAATTTTTCTTATCTATGTAGTTACTGGCCTATCGTCAAACTCAGCGTCTACCCCCTTAAAGAAAGCTGAGTCCTTCCCCATCTCCACCCTGCCAGAAGCCATCCACTGTGGAGAGCTACACTTCAGCCTCCTTACATTAATTTTAAAGAGTTCTCTTCCACGGTGTCCTGTTTAGGGTGGTGTGTGTGTGTGTGTGTGTGTGTGTGTGTGTGTGTGTGTGTATGTGCAGGGTAGGGGATTGTCAGGACTTTTACATTCGGCTTCCTAGTTATTTGGCTTTATTTAGCTGCCTTTTATTATGGAGGCTATTTGGCCCCAAACTATTTATTATTGTGCTTCGACCCTCACATCTATAAAATGGAAGGACAGTTGATTGCAATGTGCAGTCATTTTGTACGGTATACACGTATGTAAATTAGGAGCAGCCTTGAATAACGGAAACCAATTTATCTTACCTGTTATTATTGTTATTAATATTATTGCTACTATTTCATTTAGTAAGTTCAAAACTATAAAACGACGATCAATAACATAGAATTCCACTGTCAAATTTATTCTCTCGTAACGTACACCAAGCCGAGCTCCAATTAACCTGCGTACATTTCAAAGCGTCTAATGTTTATTTTCTCACATTTGATAATAGCCTCCCTTCTTGGCGTAATACAAAGGATATTTGATACCTCGGAAGAGAGGCCACCAACATTACATGAAATTTTAACAAAGGCAAATGACATTTGTATTCCCTGCGTTTACCCAGGTCCCTGTTTCCACTGCGCACTCGATGTTTTGAAAACATTTTGACTTTCTCATCAGCGAAGGATTATTCTAGATCTCAAGAGTTAATTACCTCATCTACAGCCTGACGTCTAGTGAGATTGATGATCGCGGTCTATCGTCAGGTGAATATACGGCAGATATTTTACCTCAGCGGCTAATCAGACTTCCGTGTGGCGATGGCGAATATTTGGGAGGAGACGCTAATGTCACATGCTCTTGTTTGTAAAACAATCCCTTTCACGCAGCCACTGCACCGCGGAGTACTGCAAGGGTTTGAGTCGCCGTCTCAAACCCACGTAAAAGCACCCAGCAGTAGAGTTGACAGAAAATGGCAAGACCACAGTTTCCTACCGGCTGCTAGCTCCCATTCAACTGGAGAATAATTGAAGCTGAGTTCAGAGATTTCCCTCTGCTTCCTTTCCCACCTTGCTTCCTGCGTTTCAAACACATGCCGTAGGTTACAAATCCATGTAAAGCCTTAATTACAATTAGCATCTGGCAGCTGTTGACTTACAGAGAGTCGTTGAGTCACACTAAGCTAGAGTCAAAAAAGGAATTCAGGAATAGAAAGCAGAAGCTACCCAAATAGGGTAACAAGGAAAACAAGCCCATGCCACTGCAGCTGAAGAACAACACCATCAGCGCAGCCGCCCCCACCGTGTGAGTGACAATGGAGCTAATGGCTCCCAACAATACCAGAGCCTCATTCTCCTTAAAAAAAGACCATCACTTCCACTTTTGCTCAGCGCTATGCAGCAAACGCTCTGGCTCCCGTTTCTGTAAGTCTGTTATCCACGCCCTCTCCCCTCCTCAAGACAGACGCTTCAGGAGGAATTGGCGTGTACAGAGGAAGTCAGTGGCTACCTTGTTAATAGAAAAAGGGTTCCGATATCTGTTCAGGTGTTGGTACCAGCACCAGATGTGTTAAATAATTTTGTTTTTATATCGTTGTGTACAGAAGTCTATTAGAAAGAAAAGTGTTCTGGAAGAGGGGGAAGAAAAAGGAGACAAGAGAATGACAGACCTTTCACAAGGCCCACTATTTCTTATAAAACAGCAAGAAAATAATTAATATAATATTTTGGCCTTTCTCAAAACAAACTCATCTCGGATTATAAATGCAATGGAAGAATTAGGAGGAGAGCAGTAAGTTATTTATCAAAGTGTGTATGGGAGTATGGTAAATTGGACTGGAAAACGCATGTCAATTTCTTAGAATTATCTGGGGTAATAGAAGGAAAATGAGACTGTGAAAACCAGGGAGAGAAAAAGATTCACTGGCACGTGATGAGCTTTGCTGACTTTCTCCTCGGTGCTTCTGCTTCATGCTTTCAAAATGACACCAGTTAACAGGTGTGCAAATTCGTGAGGGGATGCACATATGTGTGCACATAGAGTTCAGAGGACACCCTCTGCTGTCCTTCCTCAGGAACCAGGCATTGCTTTTAAGACAGGATCTGTTAAACGCCTGTTACTCACCAAATAATCTAAGCTGGTTGGCCAGCCAGCCCCGAGGACTTACCTTTTCCTCCCTCACATTCCAGGGTTACAGGTACAATTCACCATGCCCAGCTCTTAACATTACACTAGTTAGGGGGCCATTGGCCCGGAAACTGGGAAAGGGAATAACAATTGAAATGTAAATAAGAAATACCCAAGTTAATAAAGATGGAGGGAAAAAATTACACTAATTTAGACAACTAAAAAAGAAATTCTCAGAGGAATATATCTATGCCATACTTTAAAACATACTTGTGATATAAGTTTTCCAGGGTGTCACATCCCTTACCTGGCCCACCCTTGGAATTTTCATGATCATATATTAAACTCCAGAGGAAATCATGCTTGTGACCTTTTTAGAGCTCCAGCCTGTCTAGAGTGATGTTGTAAAACAAGGACACTTATTTCATTAAGATGGCCACATTGCTGGGACAACCAATTATTTTTCTCTTTAGGTGTGTCAGTCTGTGTCTGTGTGGCTTTGAGTCCACTTTCAAAGTCCTGGTCTAGTAGATACCATGTGCAGTCGACTTAACCCTCTCATCCCTCTCTCCAGTCCCACTTATCTATTAAAAACAAAACAAAAACAACAAAACAAAACAAAAACACTTGAATGCCTGGCATGGTGACACACCTTTGTAATCTCAGCAGACAGAAGACAGGATGTAAAGAGACAGAGTTTAAGAAGGTGCTTGGCTCTATAGTGAGTTCAAGGCCAGTCTGGACAGCATGACTCTCCTTAAAATACCACGACCACCACCACCATCAACTTTAATAGTACCTGTATTCATACACTGTGCAAATAAGTTTTCTATAGAGATAAGACATTTAGCACCTTTGTACTTAGAACATGATGGGTGACAGGGGTTGTTTTACAATAGAATGTAAAGATGGGCATAGAGAAGAAAGAACTGAAGCAGCAGTGATGGACATGTATAGACCCTCATTCCTGCAATCAGTGTGCATTCACAAGGCACACGGATAGGTCACTGTCCAAGACATAAATGGCAGCTACTGTGAGCAGAGCACATGGGAATAGACATCCAGTAGGTAAAGTGTGAAACTAAAAGAATGGTACCCTGTGACTAGGTGAGCCAGGGTAAGGAACCCTACTCATCCATGTGTTCATCCATCCACCTTAGCAGTATTTACTGATTCAATTAAGCGCTAAGACGTTTACTAATGGCTTGGGTTGTCAGCCATGGAATTGGAATCAAGATTTCTGTGTCTGTGGAGTTTATGTTTTAACTGGAGAAGACAGACAAGAGGTAGTTGACATAATGTGGATGATAATGCAGGTTCTTAGATGGCGGTGAGTGGCTGAAAGGATAAAAGAGTTGGAGAGGGCATTTGTGAGTAATTCGATCCTAGAAAGCTCAAGGAAGAGGTAACATTTAAGGGAAGTCCCTTCACCGGGCGGTGCTTGTAAGAGCTCTGCCAATGAGTCATGTTCTCAGACTTCAGCAAAGACTTCAGGACATGGAAGAAGGCAGTTCAATAGCATTTCTCAAATGACCTTACAAAGAGAGTGGATTAGAAAGCCATTGGGTTTTAGGGATGATGCCATTGTCTCATGTAAAATTGACAAGGACTGCTCTGACTATTGTTATTGACTATTAGGAAAGAGTGGACAAGAATAGAGTCACAGAGATGACAGAGAATGAATTTGAACAGAATGATTATAGCTCACTGGGAAGAAAGCTTTCTAGTTGTGGGGAGTAGCAGACCTCGCTCTGAATTATGGTAGACTAACATGGATACTTTTAGACTGAAGACTTGAAGGATAAGGGAGTTGCTATCAATGAGACAGGAAAGCTACAAGAAGACGAGGCGTGTGTGTGTGTGTGTGTGTGTGTGTGTGTGTGTGTGTGTGTGTGCAGACCAATACTCATAGACCTCTTACTGAGTTTCAGTTGCATATTTGTTATACAAATGGGGATGCTGATGTCAGAGCTAAATATATTGGAGAGAGTGCTGATATAAAAGATGTAGACTTGGGAGTCACTGACAGATAGATGCTGTTTAATGATATAGAAATGGACAACCTCACCAGAGTGGAATAAGTGCAGACAGAAAGACTTACAATGAGCTGAGCTGCTCTGCTTCCTACATGCTCAGATGCATTTGGAGCCCTTCTTATTTAAGCATTGAGAGCAAGGAGGACAGAGCAGAAATACATGGAGGAACGCTAGCTTGGGCACGAGAAGAAAGGCCTTCAGTGCATAGATGATTATATAGTTGGCGAACAAAGAGTATCAAAGAGAAGGGCCTGGGGCTTCAGAAGCGACTCGGTCACTGAAGTGCCTACCTTGTAAGCATGTACATCTGAGTTCTGGATCCCAGCATCCTTGTAAAGGGCCAGGTTTGGTGGCCCACACCTTGTTATCTAACCAGCATAGCTCAGTGAACTTCAAGTTTAAGGAGAATAAGGTAGAGAAAATAGCAGCATGTTGGATCATGCACTGTTGGGATGAAAAAAAACACCTCATCTAGGAGTCGGGTTGGAGAGCTCTGTGCCTAACTGACAGTAGACACAAGGGACTCTGCACAAGCTAGGGTAGCACTAACTCAGTATGGTAACTGTTGCTTCACAGGAACCGGTGAGGTGACAGCATGCATGGATACAGTACTGGGCTGTGTACATGGCAGATGTCACTCAGTATCCCGTTCTGTGTGAAAGCAAGAGGAAGTTCTCGGGGATTAAGGGTGCGGGTATGGGGTGGAGGAAAGAAGTTGGGATCCAGACAGGTGATGGAACATCCACTCTAGATAATTTAGTAGACACATAGAACTGAATTGGGGATTTGGGGAAAGTTTTAGACCTTCTTTTTTAAAAATTGATAAGCACAAAGTCATATAGAACTTATAATTCATATGGAGGAAAATAAATTATGAGGCATATTTTGAGTTTGAAAAGAAAGACAATAAATGCAGGCTGGTTCTGTGTGTTGTCCCCAGGGCTGAAAGCCTGAGTTTGATTTCTTTAACATATATGTAAGAATGAGAAAGCTGATTCCTACTGATTTTTCCCTAACCTCCACATGCATGCTATGGAACACGTGTGACTCTATATCTACATCTATGTCTGTCTATCTATCTATCTATCTATCTATCTATCTATCTATCTATCTATCTATATCTAATCTATGTCATCTACATTTATGTCTATATATGAACACATGTATGATTATAAAAAATAGAATAACAAAAATGTAAATGCAGTAGAGGACCATTTTGCTTCAAAGAGTGAATTTCTACGTTACGAAGAAGACGAGAGCATATCGGACCATGGGGCACACACAGTTTAGATTGTTCTAGTGTGTGAGTTCTTACCTGCAATCAGAATATCTGTCCACATCAAGTACTTAGTGCTGTGCCTCAAACTCAGGCTTTGCTTCAGATAAAGCAAGCGCCTTCTAGAGATCGGGTCATTATCTTCAAACGAGGAAACTGGCATTTTTTGATCCACAAATGAACGGCACAACGACAAAGGTGCTTCTGCCACACCTAACCCAGTCGCTGGGTATAAAACGCACAGAGTTTGGTTGGCCACGGCTCATTGGGGCACTTGAGAAAAGCTTTATTATTTAAAAACTTTAGGTTAGAGACAGCACTTCAAATATACTAGTGATATATTTTTCTAGCAATGCAGATGTAGAATATTTAAATGATATTTTTCAGGACAAGAGCTGGAAACCCAGGGCTATTTTGCAAGCTCTAAAAGTATTCTCTACCACAGAGATGGACCTGAACTTTAAATGCTTTCACGGAGGAAGCAGCTAGTGAACAGAAAAGTGCCTAGGACCCGAGAGTGACATACAGTACTGTTGAGTTTCTCCTGTGTGATCTTTGCAAGGAGGCAAAGACTCCAAGAACCTGGAATTAACTTAAAAATTAGAAGTGAAAGCCTCTGACAGATTTTCGAAGACATCCTTTAAAGGGCTATGAAGAACACCCATGTGCTGTGTTCTCATACTGTTATCATCCTGGAATGCAAAAATAACATAATTCTGGATGTTTGCATAGGGGAATCTCATGGCTGCTTGGCCTTTTCAGAGGCCAAGGAAGAGGAACAGTGCCTGGTCTCTATTGTCAACTGCCCTGGCAATGCTTACTCGATGCCACTGCCATCCCTGCTCTTCTAATCAGTGCAAAACATGTCCTATCGTGCAAGTATCATCTTCATATTCTCGAAGTATCTTCCAGAATCCATTCACTTAATCGTCTCCTGCTATTCAAGTTTCAGAGAGAATATTTATCAGAATATTTTTCCAAAGGACTCAACAGCAGCTATGCAGTGTCACGAGGCTTCATACAAAAGGCAGAACAGTACCGAGCCCCCTGTGTTGTCCGGAAGTCACTGGACACAAACAAGTGGGGGCATATCGCTCTTGTGTTCCTATGGCTTTTCTTTTGTTTAAATTGGGGGGTCACTTCTAGTCATTTGGTTCTTTCTTCTGTCACCAACTTTCCCCTAGAAAACCTGCCACATGTCTGCAATGACAGGCAGTTAAACCCAGGATGGTAATTGTTTTCTGGTGAGATAATTCTTTTTGCCAAGGGCTTCTAGGTGCTTTATGAAAAACATTTGTGCTGTCTGGCATGCTAGGAGACTTCACCTGAGAGCCAATATTCCCCTTATTAAGCTTGCTCTCTCTTCAAAGGGGACAATGGTTTTGTTTGTCCCCTCATCTCTTGTGTACAGACCACCACGGAAATTGCTCTGTGTCTGGGCCAAGTCCGATATTCCCGTGTCACGAGGGGTTAGGAGCCCCATTAATTCTTGTGCTCTCATTTCAGGTTGGTTAGGGATCAACAGCAGATTATTATTTCAAACATTTATTTCTTGCTTCAATTTCCTCTCTTAGAATTGCCTCCAAATCACTTTCTCTTGTGTCTGGTGTGCTCAATCTCCATTCGGATAAGAAAATCAAAATGGCCCTTTCAAGAAACCTATCCATCAGCATTATCAGGAACACAACCCACAAAGGCTTTGGTTGGCTTTCCTGCCTATCTGCCAGGTTTTGTACTTTTTTGTACTTAAGTCTCCCCCCAAGAATAGCTACTATTATACTGTGCACACAGCCCCAAGGGCACCCACTGTTCGTGTTTCAAACTGATTAGTTCAATTCAGTTCTCCGAAGAGACAAAAGGGTGGGTTAAGATTCAACAAGGGATACAGAATTGGGAAAGCGACATTCTAGCTTGCGGGGATCTTACAGGCTAAGAAGCACAATGAACATATAAATAAATACACAATTACAATGTCATTTCATGTCCCGATAAGCTTTTTGTCTTCTTCATCAACATTGGCAAGAGTGCCAGTGCCGATGTGGGTAGAGGTAAGTCTCTGTGCTTTAGAAAACAGATGCTACATGACAAACATGTAACCTTAGAGAAGTTACTTTGTCCCCTGAGTCCTCACGATCTTCAGGAAACAAACAAACAACAAAAGGCAGAGCTGACCTCATTCGTTTGTCTATTCATCCAGCAAACGCTTGTGACTTACTATCTGGTGGTTCTGTGCTATATGTAAAGACTGGATTATAAACACTTAAGAAATCTCATATGATCCTCAGAACAAAACAATGAGGAAAGCCTAGGGCTCTCGAGAAAGAAAGGAATATTCCCAAGGCCACAGAAAGAGGAGGCGGAGAAACTTCTATTCACAAGTGCCTCCTTTTCTCCCTTCAAAGCCATGCTTTCTAGTCTGGCCTAAAGACTCTCTATGATGTTCTGTTTCCATTGAGTAACCAAGGGAGACCTAGGGAGCAGGTACACGGATCTTCTTCCAATTAAAATCTGAGCAGGAGGCAGGGGTTGGTAGGAAATCTCTATGGACTCTGCAGTAGAGGACAGCAAAGCAAATGAAAGTCTTTCACAAAGGGCCTGTGGCCCCAGCTTTGTTTTCCTCTCAACTTCTCCAATCCAGGAAATACTTTATAGATTATTAATGTGAATCAGGTTTTTCATTTCTCATGGCGCTTGGGATGATTGAACGGAGGCCTTAGCATTCATCTGATGGAGTTGCTCAGCTGTTAAACTCTAGTTCTACTCCTTCAAATACGACCTTAACAATACAAATAACCCTTGGATCCCAATGGAGGAAAATAAAAAGATACCGTATAGTAAATAACAGAAAAGAAAAAAATTGGTATTGCTAATTCTGCTATTTGCCACGATGGAAATAAACAAACAAAAACAAACCACAAAAGAATCATATTGAGCACATTTATTCTTCCTTCATTTAACACATTTCTAGGAAGCTAGTACACTTGACTCAGTCTTTCTTTTGCTTCCCTTCTCTGTTCCTCCCTCTCTCCTTTCCCACTTCCTCTCTTCCTTCTGCCTCTCACCTCTCTTTCCTCCTCCTCTCTTTTGTCTATCTCCCCAGTACTGGAGGTAGGGGTGAACATCTGACTTCCCAATGCTTGATCATCCAGCCCTTATTTCTGTAAGCACATTTGGTTTGTGTTTGCAATATTCAAGACATGAGCCCAGATATGTAAGTCTAAAGAAGTTAGCATCCTTTGGTCTCAGTAGATCACTGGGTGCCCCACTGGCAGTTACCTGCTCCAGGATTCCCCACCCTCTGCTCCACCAGACAGTTTTGGCTCCTTTAAGTGATTACAAGTTCCGGGTCTAGGTGGGTAGGTGCACAACAAATCTTTCCTGAACTAATTAAATTATAAAGACTAACACTTGGGAATTTTCCCCAATTCTATATACAGTGAATGCAAACCTTTTATTGTGTGCTTCTTCAACTCTCTGAGTCCTACAGGCTTTATTTGTCTTCAGTATACATGAGTCCTAATACTGATACAAGTATCCCAACTGTCTCTATTTAGTACTTACTTTAAACATCTTGGCAATGGGGGTCTCTTCAACTTATTTGAGAATTACATTTTCACAAGAGAAAACAACTGGCTTATCAAACGAACAAAAAACAATACAATTCAGTGCCACTCCCAAGGACAAGGGCCTCTGACCAAAAGAAGAGACTATGCAGATGTGCTTTATTTTTTTAATTCTTTGCGTGGTACCAAGTTTTATTTCAAACAGGAAATCATCCGGCTCCCGTTTTGCACATCACAGAGTCAAGCTTCCTAGGTTACGCTGACGGATCCCTGTTCTATAGTTCATATAAAGACATGCTTCTGAGACCTCCAATAACAAAAAAAAAGTTTATTTATGTATTTATTTCTGCATGGCCTGCGCTGACGAGACGGCCCGCTCAGCGAGCATTTCACAGATTAGACCACGAGTATGGTTTCAGGCAAGTCTCGCCTGCGCTCCTGCGCACTGGCTGATAAACACTTCAAAGTAAACCGCTCATAAATATGAAATGAAAAGTCGAGGAGTCGTTATGCAGAGCTTTGAGATACAAATCTCTTTATTCCCTTCTGAAGTGGGGTTTGATTGACATAATGAGTCATAGACCCTGTCCAGGGACACACTGCCTCCCCCCGCCCCCCTTTCCTCTGGAGACAGGGAAACTTTAAAGAAATCCACTTCAGAACTTGGTGACAGACAGCTTCCTTGAAAAAAAAATAATAAAGTTGAATCCTATATTAAATAACTTATTATTTTACATTAATGCCAACTTATGACAACCACGACATATGTCAAAGCTCGACTACCCAACCCCACAATAACATTATGAGCTACAACTCTGGGAAAATAATCATATCTTAATTTCTTTCTTCATGCCAGTCGTTGCTTTATAGATCCTGCAGGAGGAAAGAAAGTAAGACACGATGAACACAGAGAGGGAGCTTAAAACCTTAAAACCTCAAAGGCCACGAGAAGAAGCCTAGGCAGTTGGGGGAATAATGGTTATAGAAACCCACTTTTGGAAATGAATGCTTCCCATGGGGGAAGGATCATGGAGCTCAACCTTCTATGAAAACCAGCTCTCAGAACAATGCGAAGTAGTGGTTCTCACTCACACGATTTCAAGACCTGCTTGGCTAAAGGAGCAGGACAACTTAATGGAACCAACACAGTTTTACATCAGATCACATCCTTCAGATTCAACACGAAGAAGCTGGCCCAGGCAGTGTCCGTGCTCCAGGGATCAGCGAGATCCAGTGCCAAAGGAGAAGTAGGAAGCCTTCTAGAAAAGGCCTCCATTCTTCAGCTGCCGGAAAGTTATGCCTTTGAAGAATGGAGCTTTCCCTTGCCAGATTTTCTCATTTTTTTTTCTAGAAGTTCGGAAAACTAGGTTCAGTGTGGTATTTTCCGTTGCTGGGGTGGTGGAAGTCATATTTTTTTAAGGGTGGCTAAAATAGAACGGCTTCTGAGCTGGCGATCTGCATTCTCTGCTCGGAAGTAACTACTCAAGCATGGCTTTGTTTGTTTGTTTGTTTTAAGAAAAGAAATAGGATGGAAAAGAATTAAGACTTGAAATGACAGAATGTAGAGAAGGAGTGTGAAGTAACCATTTGAGTTGTTTCCAATCCCTTTTTCCCCCCTGGTTCCTTGTGGCCTCTACTAAGGCCTGTAGGGGAGTGAGGAGAACTTGATTAGAGCTGTTCCCCCAAGGTCTCTTCTACTGGAGCAAATGGATCCTTTTATCTAAGTAACGATTGTGGGTCAGAAATTTCGTTTTTGTTTTTGTTTTCCTTTCTAAGACAGAGTCATATGAGGAAGCCCAAGTTGGCCTCAAACATTAGAACCTCCCACCTCAGTCATCCCTATACTCTCCAGAAACTTCTGGAAACAGATAATTAGGGCCATTTGGATACTAGATAATTAAGAGGTCACTTAGAAGTGACAAAAGTGTAGTGAACAATGGCACCCATCTAGACTCATAGCACGGGGTAGGCCAAGGCAGGAGGATCTTGTTTTCAAGGTCTCTCTGGGATACAGAGTGAAAACAAGACTCCAAAACACTAAGCAACAATAAAACCACACACACAAAAAATATTTTTATTGACCCTCTCACTGTTAAGTACCTGACTGAGGCATGGCTGAAAACAAATGGCGCGCCCTCTAGTTATTCTCTTATGACATAGGAGGCTGTAGGAATCATGGCTTAAAGTCATAACATCACAGAGAAATTAGGCTCTCATTTTAGCAGGGCCACCCATAGGAGAGACTCAATTGCATCACTAATATTAGAGGTCACAGGAGGAAATATTTATTCTGCTTGTGGACAGCTCTTCCTAGGAGAGGATTGGCTTGTTTCATCCTCTCAATCTAGCCAAAATAAATCCGTCAGTGATGGACTGTAGGGGGATAGATTTTTATAGATATTATACACAATTAAACAATCCCAAAGAACACATTGATATCTGACCATTAATTGTGAATCCAATAATTGTCAGTGTACAGCTGATAATGAGGACACTGAGACCCACTGAAAGGTGTAAAACTGTTCAGGAGAAAAGCAGAGACTCGGGTGCTGGAGAGATGGCTCAGTGGTTAAGAGCACTGACTGCTCTTCCGGAGGTCCTGAGTTCAAATCCCAGCAACCACATGGTGGCTCACAACCATCTGTAATAAGATCCGATGCCCTCATCTGCTGTGTCTGAAGGCAGCGACTGTGTACTCATATAATAAAAAAATCTTTAAAAAAAATAAAAAAGAAAAGAAAAGCAGAGACTCAAATGCTGACTGAGGCCAGAGACAGCTCAGCAATAAAATTGGTGTGTATCGTAACCTAGCCTGGCACAGGAACCCCCAACACGCATCAGGAGAACCCTGTTCTCCTATTTGTCATAATTAAAGAGTTGGTCATACAATGCTTGTGAAAATCCTTTGTAGTCTAACTTGTTATTGCAGTATTCATGGCTTATTTTTAGCTGTTATATGACTGATTGTTTGAACTACAGATTAGAACAACCAGGAATAGCAAGAATATTGTATGTAATATATAATAATTTTCATAAGCAGCAAGGTAGTTAATGCTTAAATTTTATTTCATTGTAAGCAATATTTTCTCATTGGAAGGTAACTTGTGTGAGATAGTAAACATAAAAGAGAGGGTGTCCACATGTAACATATGAGAGACAACATCTATCCCACAAATTAACATCAAAAAAACTGCATACAAAGCCTAGCAGAGTCGCTGATGGAAAAGATATAGGAGTTACATAACTCTTACTTAACTGCATATCTTTCACTTGTGTGCATGAGACATATATGGCTATAAGTACATATATAGAAATTATAGATCTGAAATCTGAAAATACTCCATAAATAAAATGCAAATGTTTGTATACAGATGTATATGTGTATTTGTATATGAATGTTTTTATATAAACTGATATACATTATAACACACACGTGCTCACACACTAAGAATAATAAGAAACCACTCCGATCAATCCATAGTTGGTTCAGTTTCACAGTAGGAAAGATTGTGTGGCATAGTGCAAGGGGGCTTTGGAATTAGATTATCAAAGTTCAAATCCTAAAGCTACTAGCTTTGGGATAAATTTCCTGGCCTCTCTGAATCTCAATTTCCTTATTTATAAAATGAGGATCACAATATCAACTATATTAAAAGATACAGACTCTGACTCATATATGGGAGAAGAAAACAAGATCTGTCTGGTGATGAACATAAACCATTAGAATATGATCTTGAAATCAAACCAGTTGTTGCTTGGAGTTGGAAGTTGGGGAGAGAAAAGGGGCGTGAATAATGTTTTGTGGGTGAAGAGAGTGTTTTTCGACTGGGTTTGGAGTGATGGTGTGCAACTGAGACATTAACATTCCATTTTAATAAGTATCTCGAATGGGCAGTTTTATGGTCCATAAATCATACCACAACAAGCCTGTGGAGAAATGGGACAGTTATACGTAGGATCTTCCCTGTATGCACAGAGGAATCGGAATATCCGCAATTGGGTGGATATTCAAGGTGTGCAGAACATGTGACCCACCAACCAGCTGTAGTTTATTTTTATGCCTTGCTCCCCCAACATGAACTGAAAAGGAAATAGGAAATCTCGAGGTTCTGGGAGCAATGTCATTTCAGCATCCTGACGTTCATTGGATGCCGTGACCAACTCTAGTGGCTAAAATATCCCTAAAACAATTTATCCTGATTAACCTTGCCCTTATCATCATAAAGACACACAAATCTTGGGCTTAAAACATTCCAAGTTAACCGCTGGCGTGAAAAGAATAGTCTTTCTAAGAGTAAATCTAGACCAGAAGATTCCTCCATCTCAGGGATGTTTTTAAATCCTCTAGCCTGAAAATAGTTTGATTAGAAGAGGAGTCCTGAGTTCATGTGCTCTGTCTCAGTCTGGGGAGAAACAGCTGTCAGTCACATCCCTGTCCTCCTCCCACAGCCTCTGGGGGACAACTTAAGCAAGCGGTTGCCAGGATAAGCACTCCTTGGGGAACTGCCAGCTTGTCATGGCCTGCAGCAGCTGAGCGACCCATCTCTCCACTTGGTCTATTAGCCCTTTGACTTCCTTCCTTTGCGCACAAATATAAATATAATGCTTAAGTGAATGATTACTGCTGTCCCCAAAGAAATTTCAATTAAACACTTGGAATCCTTAGGAATGATACCTAGGGGGATTCTAAATAGAGCTATAATTCGTTATGTATTATTAAGTCTGGCCTCAGATTGTAAATCTCCTCTCTTCCCTTTCAGCATTAGCTGGAGCTTTCAAAGAACCACCTTTCCTATGCTTTGAGCAAAAAAAATCTTTCCCATACCCTCAGTAGACTTGGTCTCATGGAGCTGTCTCTGAACCAAAACAGCCGGCGGTCCTGTGAGCATGGTGCGCAGCCACATTGCACTGCCAAATGTATTGCACTGTATCTCGGGACACCTTTCTGATCAGAGCAAAGGGCATCCAGAAATGTCTTGTGTGTGTCCCCAGCACATTTTCCCATGTAGCACCCAATGTTCCTGTCCATCATGGCCATGTGATATCAGGAGCATGAGAGCCAATAACCTGCCAATCTCTGTGAAGGGTATGGCTTCGACTAATTAGCTACTGTGATTTTAGTGCCTGGAGCAATGTTGGGCATACAGAGAGAAGGGTTGTTGCAAACAAAT
Organism: Rattus norvegicus; assembly: GCF_021556685.1. Classification (NCBI taxonomy): domain Eukaryota; kingdom Metazoa; phylum Chordata; class Mammalia; order Rodentia; family Muridae; genus Rattus; species Rattus norvegicus. Next base: position 27,356,002 of record NC_141543.1, read on the forward strand.
GCAACAGTGTTGATAAAGGGAAGCAAAGAAGTAAGCTAGGAAGACAAATATATATATAATTTTGGAGCCCTCTGTGCTGGTTACCATGCATCTCTGGCACCCAGCACTGAAGAGGACACACAGTAGGTCACTGGATCTCCATTTTGCTTTCTATCCTCCACTTGTATTTCCTGTACCAACAGACAGCGCTTGCAGTGTGAACTGTGTTTACTGATATGAGAACAGTTACAGACAATCCTCCCGGGACCTCTGTACTACATCCTACAAGTGGAGATAGTGAATGTCTATGCTCTGGACGGTGTTTCACAGATGTTTGCACAGGAAACAGCTTTCGAGGAGAGAGAAAGTGCCTTCTACCAGAGCGAGGAACAGCTTTTAGTACAAACTTTGATGACTGGGACCATAATCCCCGTGGAGCAAAGGAGCTAGCAGTGACCCTTTGTAAGTGTTTTCTTCCCCTAAGCTCTGGATTCTGTCCCCACCATCTCCCTCCCAGCCCCAGTGCATGCCTGTAGCCATGTTCTGTTCTTCCTCACGTTTCTCTGCAGAAGCCGAGTCTCAGAAGCTACCATGAATGTTTTTCTTCTGGCTACCTGGATTGCTGTGAGCTAACACTTTCCTGTGCTCTGAGACAGGATCCACGATCTCTGCCTAGAATGCCCGGAAACGCCACTGAATTCCCTGCACCCCAGCACAGAGAGATTCCAGAACCTTCGAGGGAGGTGATCGGCAGAAGCTCCGCGACCAACTTATCACTGATATATCCCCGTTAGGAATAACCTAGAAATGATCCATTTTATATGTCTTGTCATCTGGTTGTCACAAGGAAAACCAACCAAACAAAACAACAAACACAACCAAACCATCCGTGTGTCCACAAGTCCCAAGTACCCAAGAAACGCCTCTCCTAGGCAAACCGTGTACTTGCAAATGAAATTAACAATGCAGATTAAATACAATAGCCCACTCCTTTCTCACTCTCCTCTGAACTGAAGCAGCTTCTTGGGTAAATTTAAACCATCTCACATGGATAAGTAATTCTGTTGGCATTTGTGTTGTCCCACCACGGATAACTTAAAATAAGGAAGTTAGCTGGCTAGGATGTGATTTGCTTTCTCTCTCTCTCTCTTTTTTTGGGTGTGGGGGGAAGGGGCATCTGAAAAAATATTTGTCTTGAGAAACTTCAACAAAAAAAAAAATCAAAACTAAAATAAAACAGGTTGGTGTTTTTCCTTTAAGCCAAAGTCCTCTTGGAAAAGGTAGATAAAAATAGCTCCCTCCACCCGAATGAATGCTTCCAGGTGATTTGCTGTTTGGCAGAGCTCAGGGGTGGATTCTTGACAAGGAGGCTAGGTCCTCCTGTCCTAGAGCTGGCGAAATTTCCTACCGTGCTTCCCTTAGGCTGCCCGTACTACTGCGGTATTTTGGGAGAATTTACTTAGGAACTAGATATTCAGCAAGCCTCCCATTTCTGCTTTCCCTTCTCTGATTACTTGTTTTCTGCTCTGTTATTCGGTTGAATTAAATGATGAGGTCTAATCAGATTATATTCAGACAGAAGAAGAAAAGAAAGTTCCTTTTCAGAAAAAAAAATCACCCAGGTCAATGGGTTACCAAATAATATTCCCTTCTAAGCTGAGTTTCTGTGATTCATCCTCTTTTGATTTATCCAAATATAGTTTTTAAAGAAAACAGGAATATTAGCTCCTTTCCAGTACTGGGGCCTTTGCCAATTACTTAAAGGAAAATTAATAAAAAAAAAATCTTTAATGCCACTAAAAAAGCTATTTCTACCAAAAGCAGTGTCTGTATTATCTGTATTAACATCTTAATGTAACCGTTTCTCTCTGTAAAGAAGCAGGTTCAAATCTTCAGCAAGTAACAAAATAACCATGAAGAAAATAATTAGAAGAAAATTTTCTCTTTTTGAAGCCAGTCTACTATCTTTCTATTGTGCCTCTTTGTCATGATCCTCTCACAGACACGATGCACAAATGCTAAATGATGAACGAGGAGTTACAAACTACCTTTGAATACCCTGTCTCCTGACACCCAAGCCCCCATGCTCCCTCAGACGCATAGTTGAAGCGATGATCACATTCAGGCATTAAAGCTTGATTGGAAAGGGAGTTTGGAAGCACTGGCTTAGGAGTCTCACTTATACGATATGCAATATCATATAAGTTGCTTGTGAACTCTGCCATCCTTGTCTCTCCACGTTCTTAGTGATGCGTGCTTTCCTACAAGCTACCGCAAAGCCAAGGGAAATGGACTCTGGTTTAGTGATCTTGACGAATGACAGAGGACTGGTTCTACAAGTTCCTTAAAATCTGCCGGTGAGCAGATCTAGGAGCCTGAGAAGAAAGCAATGAGTTTATCGTCACCTCTTAAGGCAATCGTGTAGCCTTTCTTCTGGTTATTTGGCCATCTTTGCAGCATCCCACTGAAGTGGTACACTGAAGGGAGCATGTGATTGACTGATTTTGAGAATTTAAAAGGAATGTCCCTTCCCTTCATCTACAGGTACCATCAACCGCCTACTGTAATTTTTTCCTTGTTTGTTCTAGGTATCATCAGGGAAAAATCCTCCAAGAAGTTAAAGAGGCAGATATTTCTTTCTGCTTTTTTTTCCTGTGTGCCAGCTTCCATGAAAGTGTTTCCTTTTCCCGACAGTCAAGAGTCTGAGGGAGGAGACAGCCAAGCACATCTAAAGCAGAAGCTTTGCTGTTCTAGTTGATGGCCTGAAAGAGTGGAGGTAACCATCTAATCTAATCTTGCTTCCATTGCTGTGGTAAAACACGGACCAAAAGCCACTTGGAAAAGAAAGTCCATAGCTTACAGTTGTAGTCTACCACGAAGGGAAGTCAGGGCAGGAACTCAAGGTAGTAACCTGGAGGAGACAGGAACGAATGCAGGGTCTATTGAGGGCAGTGGTTATTGCCTTAACCTCCATGACTGCTAGGACGAGTTGTCCAGGGGTTGACCCTGCTCACAGAGGGCTGGGCTATCACCCATCAATCACAGATAAAAAACGCCCCCTCGAAGTTGCTATCTGCCAATCAGATGGACGCATTTTCCAGGCTGAGGTTCTTCCCCACATGTAATTCTAACTTGTGTCAAACTAACAGAAAACTATCTAGCATGGCAAGAGGATCATATTTATGGTTTTCTTCTTTCTTTATTGCCATCTTATGTTTTATTTATAGGGATTATTTTCTGGATGAACTGTTGATTTTTAAAAAAATCCCTAGTTATCTGTATATTTTTGTTTCCTTCAATGAACTATCCCCCCCCCCCCAACTACAATTGTTTTTAAGCAGGGATTGATTTCTCATCAACATTTCTTGGTTCTTGCTCATGAATCTTAAGTAAAAGCAGGAAAAACAACTCAAGAGGGTCAGAGGGTCCTGTTCCTGGCACCAAAATGTTTTACTAACTCAATGTGCCCCAACTCTCTTTTTGTAACTACATCTTGAAAAAAAATGCTTGAAAAGAGATAAACATGTCATTATCTGGAGAAGACTCCCCCTGCCTATTGCAAACCTTGAATTCTGGCCCCAGTTTTACACATGAATTAGCATATGTAAGCAATTTAGGCAGAATTAAAGGGGCGGAGTTTGAGAGAAGAGTTTCTTGAATTACGTTTGAGATGACTCAGTGGTTAAGAGTGCGTATTGCTCTTACTGAAGTCCTGGGTTCAGTTCCCAGCACTCACTGTGGTGCCTGCCAAACACCTGAAACTCCAACTCCAGAGGAGAGAGCCCACACGTTTAGCCTCCAGCAACAGCAGCTACCTACACACACACTCACTCCTGTGAGCCTACCCACACACTGACACTCATGTGGGCCTACCCACACACAGATGGAGAATTGAAATTAAAATAAATCCTTTATAGACATTTTCATAGTACAATCAGCATTGTTCAACATAATGAAATTATCTATTCAATGCCAGTTGCCTTCCACTATAGTATGATATATCTCAGACAGGTTTGCCAAGATGAAAAACATCATAATTTGCTATTTAAAAACAGAAACGAGAGGCTAAAGAGATGGCTCAGTGGTAAAGAGCACTGGGTCCTGTTTCAGAGGACGTGGGTTCAAATCCTAGCCCTTACATGCCAACATCTCTCTGTAGCTCCAGTCCCAGGGGAGACGTCACTTGCTTCAGGCCTCTGTCATTGGAGACAAATATGCTACACAGACATAAATGCAGGCAAAACATTTATACATAGAAAAATAAATTAAAAATTTTTTAAACCAAAAATAACTCAAATGAAAAACATTGCCTAGGAGAAATTAATTTAATTGTTAATGATCTTAAGGAAAACTTGCTGTCTTAGTTTGCTTTTTAAATTTATTACTGAATGAACTTCCTGCTGTGTTGCCAAGCTGGTATTCAATGCCTAAGCTCAAGTGGTCCTCCTGCCTTGCCTCAGTCTCCTGAGTGATTGGAGTTTGGATGTTTGTTACTGTGCCTGGGTTTTAAAGTTACTTTTGGCAAATGTGGTAGGTATATATGTCCGCTAGTAATTATAGTTTGATTTATATTATGTTCCTTATTCAAGACAGCTGTGTTCCCTTTTAGGAAAACCAAAGGATGGGTCTTGGGTATAGTCTGACCACAGAAGGGCTCTTAAGCAAAGCAGAGCTTCTTGGAATTGAGACATAAGGATGAAATGGGTCATCAAAGGGAAAGACATGAACATCGCTTTCCCCCTTATAGGAAGACTATCAAGGGCTAACGGTAAAGTCAAACCAAACAGAAAATAGGAGAAATTGCTTTAAGAAGGGTCCAAAAGGAACACACATTTTAGTACCTACGTCTCGGCGCACAATCTAGTATTCAGAAGTAGTAACAGAACATGTCCCTACCCCTAAGGGGAATGGCTGGTTCTACTGCTCAGGAAATGAAGACAGACCTGGAGCGTCTTGACACATCAGGGTGGAAGGGAGGAATGTGCTTCTCACTCTTCCAAACAAACCCAAAATAACGGAAAACAGCAAACTCACAGACATGGTGACAAATGAGTCAAAGTCACACAGAGGCCAAGTAAAATAGCCCACAGCTGGCATATCTAGTAGAACATGACAGGGAGAGTATTTGAGTACGGTAGTAATGGCATTTAAAAGCCATAGTACGGAATAAGTGTGGTCCATACTGTTATAAATGACTGGGTAGATAAATAAATGGATACTAAGAACATGTAGAAGAATTTTAATGTATTTATATATATATATATATCCTTGTTCCAGTGAGGTGGAAAATAAGACCACGATTTACATATAACTGTGTCTCCTAAAATCACACTGAAAAGGGTACAAATATGACTGTATGGAGAAGGAAACCTGAAATCAAACCCAATATGTCAGCCACACGGTCAATGTTAAACTAAACAGTGTAAGGACAAGTTGTTAGAATAGTCCATTGAAATAATGCAGTGGGGATGGTTCTTGGCTTCTGCAGCCTTCCCTCCTTAAATACATCAACACTAATAAGGAGATAAGTATTGGGCACATCTCAGCTGTGAGACATCCTATAATGGACCCAGTGCCCTAGAACTGCCCAGTTGATCAAAGACAAAGAAAGCCCAAGGAAGCTCCCACATACTAGAAGACTCTAACGTGGGTTAGCCACCAAGAGCAAAGTTGTATTCTGGGTGGCATGCTGGCACAAATGAAGGACAGTAGGGGGAACTGAGGAAGTCTGCATTAATATCAGGCTTCAGTTGGTACCCATGCATCATGACAAGCTTACTGGTTGAGACCTACTCATCCTTCTGTTGGATAGAGGCAATAGTATGGAAAATGATGTTAGGTGTGTACAGAAATCTCAGTAGGAGGCTTGACATAGTTGAGAATATTTAGATAATTCTAAAGTTTAATGCAGCTTTAAAAGACTCATTCTAAAATGTCGTTTAAATGTTTGTTTAACAAGCTTGCTTTATCCAGGGAGGATTAAAACAGTAAAAAAAGAAGTAGAAAAGTGGGAAATTATCACTATTTGGGAAGACAAACTGGAGATACTATTTGGTAAATTTTAAATTTTCTTTTATTTGCTTTTTACAAACCAGAGCTAAATTTGTCAAATAATTCCTCGAACGTTACTTTGTCCATAGCATAGAAACTTTGGTTGAGAATAAGAGACCAATGGCAATTATATACCATTAAAGTTTGCATGCATGTTGCTGAGTTTTCTAAAAGGTCCGATGAATGAACCAGGATAGAAGAGATCTGAAGTTTATCTTCAGTGGTAAGACACAGGTACATAATAATTTCTTCATGAAATTTAAAGCAGAAATGTTGTTTTCCTCCCCGAAAAGACATCTAAAATGTTAAGTATTTCACAAAAGGTCATGCACTGTTTCGTTTGAATCATTTAAACATATAATAGAAATGAGCTAACAGCAATGTTCATATAAAAATCAGAAAACAGAAAAATAACAAAAATGTTAAGGAGAAGCAACGGAACCACTTATTTGTCAAAATAGTAACATAATACTATTATAGTCTAAATTAAAAACAATGACATAATAATAAATTACTCGATAGTATCAACTAACCTTGTCATGCTGTATCTTAGAATTTGTAAAGGAACAAATAGAAGAAAGTACGTTTTAGTGAAAGAAAGAAGAGAAAATGAACTTATTAGTAAACCAAGCAAAGAACTGATAAGTATTAATTTGAAGCTAAAGATGTAAGATTAAAACATTCTTTATCTGTTTTAAAAGCATTAAACTTGGAGGAACACAATGTGTCATAACATTAAATACCCGAACCTAACCAATGAGACTGCCATGTGCTATTCTGAAAGAGGAACAACCCTATTATTGAATATATCCTGGGGGTAATACAGACACAGAGTGGACACGAATATCTTCATTGGGGGGGTTCAAAATAACAATTCATAGGGCACCCACAGAAAGTCCTCCAGTCTGCAAAAGAGGGTTGCAAGAGGTGAACAGTGGACCCTGGGCAGGTTCACAATACTTGGTGAGGTGGGGAAGGGGTAGGGCTGGAGGGGAAGAAAGGAAAGGAAGGAAGAAAAAGAAAAAAAAGGAAAATGAAAAGAAAATCTAAACCTTATGGTGTACTGACTTCATTTACTTTATATTGCTCTCATTTACTGACAATTTCCAGGGCACAAGCATGAACACTTTGTCAATATTTCAATATAAATCCAATGCTTTTAATACATCACATAATTTTTTAAAGATTTTTTTTCATTTATTATGTATAGAGTTTTGCCCAGATGTACACTTGCACACCGGAAGAGGGTGTCAGATCCTCATTACAGATAGTTGTGAGCCATCATATGGTTGCTGGGAATTGAACTCAAAACTCCTAGAAGAGCAACCAGTCCTCTTAACCTCTGAGGCATCTCTCCATCCCCTACATCAGGTAAGCTTGATACCATTTCCAGTGTTTATATTCAGTTAAACTTTGTGGACATTATCCAATGTGCTATGGCACATACATAAACATATAGAGAAGACTAGGGGATGTGGTCATGTAAGCACCTTAATGAATTTTGAAATACCTGCGCTAGAAATCCAGATGCTGTTAATATCTATCACAGAAACGAGACAAACTTGTGGAACGGCAATTTTTCTTATAAGGTAATGAATAACATTGCTTAAATGCCTTTTAGCATTTTGTGGCAGGCAGATCTTGCAGATGATGAAGCTGAATATGCAGTTGGATGCTTTCTAAGTATTCAAAGATGTTTCTCTCTGCTGCTAACAAAACAGCCAAGACTGGGTGATTAATAAAAAATAGAAATGCATTTCTCACAGCTCTAGGTTCTAGGAAGTCCAAGGTGCTTGCACTTGCTGTCTCATAGGGTTTTTCTCACATTTCAGGATGCCTCCTACTCCAGAGGGAGAAATGAAAGGGCATCTTCCCATAGAAGATCATAGATAAAATCTGAATGAGCCATTCCCTGGTAATGTGTGTAATACCATTGATACCTTCATAGGGAATAAAGTTTTAAGAGGCAAACACTTCCCCGAAAGCCCTGCCTCTATATCATGCAGTATTAGTTACGTGAGAGGTTTCTCACCCATGAATTTGGGAACAAAACCTCCTCGATGCACAGTATGATGGCTTGTCCTCACCATCAAAAGTAAAGAGGAAATATGAATCAGAGGAGTTTTGAGCAAAGGGGGCCAAGAATCAAAAGCTTTCGAAACTCTGTCTTTGTATTGCAAACAGTAAGAAGCAGAGCTCTGGAGAGAAGATCAGCATGTGATTGTGCAAATATCTACCTACCATCTGGGCAGAATTTGTAGCCAATGAGGCTATGTTTGAGTCTTAAGATATAGTAGAATTTCCCTGGCTAAGATTTTAACTCACTTGTGACCTGTCAACCCTCAACGTCCCCTCCTTTCTATTGGTAAGTCTCATTTAATCCTTTCCAACCTTGCATTTGGAGCATATAATTTGGCGGGTTTTACAGGATTATAGAATAAACCATATCTTGAATGTCACTCTCTTGATTTACATAATTTTTGCTTCGGACTTTGAAATTTAGTTTAGAGTTGATGCTAGAGGGGTTGGGAAATGGGTATATATTATATCCAAGAAATATATGCATTTAGATGTCAAGACTAACTCCACATTAATGTTAGAAGGGGTCATGGGTGTGAAGGCTTGGTTTGGTAGGACTTTTCATAAGACAATGTTAGAGCTTTCTCTCTGCTTGTGAGAACACAGAGAAGGGAGACATCTGTAAGCCAGAAGAACTCAAGAGCCTTCCTAAGAGTGTAACCATGCTGATAGATTCGTTTTACATCTCTGACCTCCAGAAAGGAGTAATTTCTGTTATTGAAGCTACCATATATACAGCATCTTGCTATAGTGGTACACAGTGATTGAGATAAAAGCAAGTCATTCAGTTGAATTCCTAAATAACTGGAGTTCTCTTTCTTTCCTCTTACCCAACTGTTTGTCTTTATCATTTATTTATCTATTGATTTGATGTGAGTGTGTGTGTGTGTGTGCACATGTGTGAGAGTGTGTGTGTGCATATGTGTGTTACTAGGCGTACAACTCCCAATGTTGCACATACTATGCAGGTTAGATCCTCCCACACCCAATTTTCTTGTAAGAGTAGTATCTTTTGCATAGTAATATAACAGATTACAATGTCCTGCTAGAGCCTAGTGGATAACCACAGCTATTATCCAGGCACAGTTAGGAGGTGTATTTCCCTCTGTAACAGTGTGGATGTGTCAACTAAAGGATGTTGCTAGTGATTATTTAAAAAAATCTAGGGGGGGTTGGGAATTTGACTCAGTGGTAGAGCGCTTGCCTAGCAAGCACAAGGCCCTGGGTTCGGTCCCCAGCTCCGAAAAAAAAAGAAAAGAAAAAAAATCTAGTGAAAAAAATCCCAATTTTCCATTTCATGCTTTTGCAGGTATATAACCAAATCCAGGATACCTCTGGAACATTTTTTTGTATTTTTTTCTCTAACATTATTTTCAAAGGCTTTATTACTCATAGGGATGACCAGCAGAAAATTAATCTTGATTGACAGTAAAATATCTTAACACATGTTTAGGTTGGCATTGGCCATGTTTTGGCACAAATCACTCATACCTTCAATTATATTCCAAAGAATAAATGGTTGTTTTCTCATCTACCATATGATATCTCCCCCCTCCCCACTACTCTGAAACCTTGTTCTCAGTACTCTGCTCCAGTTTTTAAGCCCATGGGGTTCCTCTGCATTTGGATCTAATAGCCCTAAACTCCGTCTGAAAGATGATCATTTCCACAATACTCACCTTCCCTGTCAGCTGCTCTGTAAAACCTTGGCTGGTACGTCCAGGATCAAGAGCTGCCTTTCTTTAGACTCTCAGCTCACTTTACAGATACATACCTTTATCACAACCTGTCTACCCACCGCATGTTTTTGTTTGGCTGAGATGGGATCTCGCTGTGCCCAAGACTTGTCTAAAACCTGAAATCATCACATTTTAGAGTGACGCATTTGGGTAGGAAGCGAGCTGAAAACATGGTTTGCCAACTGTGTGTAATTGACATGACATGCTCTTTGAAAGGCCGGGTAAAAGTGTTAGGTCTAAACTACTACGGCTTGGAAACCTGGGCTACTTAATACAAGTCAATTATTAAGCTCCGTTGTCTTTTAGTTTCCCTAAATATCAGAGGAAACGCATTGTGAAATCCCCGCTTTCCCGTTCCTTGTTCAATATTAAATATAGCATGCGTGGTTCTACCATACACAGTTCTGGTATGCCCGTATGTTAGTTTGTTGCCCTGTGCTTTGCAAGAGCCTATTAGAAAGACCACAAGGAGCCTGGAATTCTCCACAGTTGTGTCCACATTTCCTTTGTAAACTTCTGAGATGTGATTTGTATTCCTTAGGTAATAGACAGGCTTTCTTCAACTTTCTTTACAGCCAGCCTACTGGGCCTCTTCAGTCTCCGTTCCTGCCACTCCCGTGGACAACAACAAAAGCGCACACAAAGAAGCCAGAGACCAAAGATGCCTTTTCATGCTCCAAATCAAAGGCTAGGGCCGCCTGGGCTTGGCACATACTCCAAACACTGCTCCCAAGTAGGGCTCATCCTGATCAACTGGCTACAGCATGTGGCCAGCAGAACCAGAGAAACTACAAATGGCTGCACCCACCCCTTCTCCAGGGGGCTTACCTTAGCAAAGAAAGGAGACACCAAAGGGCTAACATCAAAAGACATGGTGGATAGATTGGAGAGTTTGTGTAAGAATCTTCTTACATGGGTTCTAGTGTAAGAGCGCTGGGGGAAATGGATTCCTCACACAGCAGGAGGCTGCCCTGCATGGAGGCTGCAATCATCAGGATGCAATGTTAGGAAGTGACTCAAACCTATAAGCTTTGCTTTTCCCGATTGATCAAGCAGGACTTAGAATAGCATCCTTAGTAGGTCTGCCAAGGATGCCCCAAAGGCAGAGGGGAAAGTAGTGCATAATACCTCACTTTTCATCAACAGCTTAGGTTTTCACTGGTTATGCCTCTGAGATCTAGGGCAAGAACCTTGTCATTGATAGTAACTGATACTTTGTTAGACAAGTGATAAAATGACTTGTCTGATTTAGAGAATAAATCAGAGGGTTTTAAAAAAGAAAACAAAACAAACCGACCAACAAACAAACAAAAATGTGGAATAGATTTTTGGAAGAACAAATTGGGGAGTACAAAACTACAAACTAGGACTCCACAGAGTGAGACTCCCTAGTCCACTAAGCTAAAATAGCCAAGTCCTAGTCACCATGGCTAAGACTAAGAGAACCTGACAGAGCAAACTAAGTGTGCTGCTAGCAACGAAATCTGGGTTTAATTTCAAATGGCAATGGGTTCTGTTACTCCCGTTTGTGAGAATGTAAACATCTAAGTCCTTTATAAATTTTGACTTCTAAAGACAACCATGGCTTTGAGGACAGGAGCAAAAACATATGCAGCTCTGTTTCTACTGTTTTCAGAGGCCAGCAGGGTTTGCCATTCAGATACTATGGCCTGCAAACCCTAGACACTGTATGGCAGGCCATTGGTGGGCAGTATATTTGATGGCACAAGGGGGATGGGCTTTAATGAAGTGGCATCATCAAAGGAGTAAAGAACAGAAAGGAGAGAAGAAAAGAGGAGGGAGGGAAAGGAGAGAGAGAAAGGTGCATTATGGGAGAGAAGGAAAATAAGAGAGACATATCAGTAGATTTTAACTCTCAAAATAGCAGATGTGAAGGGAAAGACTTAATTTCTGAGGCTGACTTTTGAACTATCAACACGAGGTGTTAAGAATGACCCATCATCAAGGATGGTCCACTGTTGATCCACTGTCGATCAGTAAAGCCATGTCATGGCTGCTACTCTTCCTAAAGTCAGTGTTTAAGTTTGGTTGGAATCATTGGCCGATGCCAAGCATCCCAGGCGGAAAGCCAACTCCACAATTTTCTAATGGTGCAAACCCCATTAGTAGCAAACCCCACGCTATTTAACCTCCCTTTGTCTCCATTTTCCCATTGCCAAAATGAGGATTTGTACTTAAGCGGGCCATGAAGGAACAACCAAAAGCAATTCATAAAAGTACTTAAATATCTGGCACACGGTAAATAACAAATGTAAAATTAAGTTACTAGTACACTCTCAGAGTATTTCCAGTGTGTGTGTGTGTGTGTGTGTGTGTGTGTGTGTGTGTGTGTGTGTGTGTGTGCATAATCTGACCGACACTACTGACTTAATGTTTCCATTACTGCACATTGAATCTGTCTCCTCCAATTCCAGCACCAAAGTCAAGCCCAGGTGACCACAGGATATATAAAATCAAGGAAGAATATTTTCAAAGCTCTCACAAGTTTTTGGTATTTAACCTTTTTGGTAGTTCAAGAGAATACCTTTATTCCAGGCTTGCCTTGTAGAGGCTTACGTTTTAATATTGATTGGTCTACCTCATTGGATCTGGAATGAAGAGAGTAGGCAGAGAGAACTCCAGTAAACGGCTACAGCAGCTAAAATGGGAAAGTAACAACCATATTGTTTTATTTCAAGGTTAAGTATGCTACCAAGTTGCAACGCCAACCCCTAAAATACATATATTAGCTTGCCCAGGGATATAGTGTGTGTGTGTGTGTGTGTGTGTGTGTGTATGCAGTTATTTTTAGAATGGTACAAAAGGAAGGGGAAAGGGGAAGAGATAAGGAAGACAATGATGTGGGAAAGACTATGGCTTCCTGCTAAGATTGTAACTATCTATTTTGTTAGTGGTAAAATAAAGCCATAACCACACTGCTTGCATATTAGCTGTTGCTTTAAGGACTTTATGAGGATATCAACTCTTTAAATATCCCTATGATCAGTGATATCATTAGTTGTCTTTGAAAGTCGAATGAGTTGAAGCTTAGGGATGAAGGCAGACATTCCCAGAGTTCCAAGGCTTTAGAAAGTGGTGACTTTAAAGCCAAGGCATGCAGAGGAAGCCAGCTTCCTCCCATTTCCTTTGATTCGTCCTGATGACTCATTAGGAATCCAGTCTGACTCCCCTGCTCTTTGGGAAGGGCTCCCTCTAATTGCCTTTCCTGTCTTCATCCATTTTGCTCACTGCTCATATCACGGTTACAACATTTCTTTTATCCTTGTTAATGGCTTATAGATTCCCATCGAACCTTCACTGCAGGGACTATTGTTCCCCAGGTTTAAATGTGCATCCATTGGGGGAGGGAAGATGGATTATGCTTGAAACGAAATTCCGATTTTACACTTATATTTGCAAGTGACTTGAGGATCAGTTGCCTCCTCAATTTTGGGATCAGCCGGATGTTGATATCTAGTACCTCCTGTGTTTGGTTTACTGGCTAAGCACATTTGAATGGGATGCTTGTACTTTGCTATGATACGTAGGCAACGAAGGACGAAAGTTAAGGGACTGAACCCGCAGCTCATCGGCTCTCACCTATTTGCTGCTTCCATTTGCATCCTCGAGCTAATTAGTTTTCCTGTGATTAATGCTTATGAACCCAACCCGATAGAAGCAAACGAAATGCTACACAGGATATTCCTGATGTGACGGCTCGCATTAAAAATCCCAAGGAAGGAAGAACCGAATGCTACTCCTGGGGATGTAACTGGGCCAAAGCCAAACATCGGTGCCAAACACGCTGACTTCTTATCTTCTGACCCGCCTAAGCAATATGGAGGCTTCCAGTTCAGTAGTGAAAAAGCTGTTCTCTTGGGGGAAAAAAAAGCTTGCTTCTGCTTCGAGGGGGCAGCTCCCGGCAAAGAAACCCTCGCCATGATTGGGTTCAGATGCACAGGCAAAGGAAGCAATTTTGACAAAGAATAGCAAGAGCTGTCCATACAAATGTAGAACAAAAACATAAAAAGGCATAAAAGGTATTGATAATTAATTTGAAATACCGTAAGGAAACGGTAGCTAAAGTGAGGGGAAAATAGAGCCTCAACAAAGACAAGCCAAACAGCCGAGGCCATGAAGGCAGCTGCCTCAACACTGTACACTGCAATTGCAACGCCCAATTTTTTTTTCTCCTGTAATTGTGGTTCTACTTATCCCAACTTAGACTCATAGAAAAACTTGAGTGGATGGGGGATTATTTCATGCTGGGAATACAAAAATAAGTTTGAACAAATTGCCCATTTGTGATTATTTAAATAAAACATCATAATTGGAATATGTTGGTCGATAAAGGCAATTCTTTTCCTTCTCTCTCTTTTGTATAAGAACAATACACTAAATGCTATCTTGATTTTTTTTCTACTGCATTTCTGTAAATACAGTATTTAATGCCAGGTGCCCCCTCAATGTTACATTGTGATGGGCTCCATCAATGGAGGAGTAAACGCACCCCGTTTTGTTGCTTCCCCACCACTCAGGCTCTGACAAATCATTATCCACATTTGCTGCCTCTATGTTGTCTTCTATGATAATTACATGCAGCTTGACTCAGTGGTGCGCACATTTAATGGGTCCCCCCTCCTTACCACATTCATCTCGACACTGGTTCCCTTATATGGTTACATTCCCCACCATTGTTTTTGTGATTGTTTTGAAATATACCATTCAAATGAAAAGGATTACCCTTCTTTTATCGTAGTTTCCACAAAGGAAGGAGCTGATTTGGGAACATCTTATGAACCTCCTTTCTCAATTAGGATGGTGGGATGGGGAGCATTGGACTGTGCAGTGGCTCAGCGGGTACACTCACACGCTAACAGAACGAGTGCGGTTATTCCTTAGGGCTTCACCAACCTGTTTGACTCTTGATAGAGTTGCTGGCTGTTCTGACATTTTTTTTTTTTTGCTTCTATATTTAAGCATTTAAAGCAAGCATTCATTTATGTTTGATTTCAATACATTATCTTTGTGTAATATCCTCCAGTAGATACAATACAATAAGATTTCGGTTTATGAATTAGCAAAGCAAAAATCAAAGAAGGTTTGTCTGTCAAACGAAGCTGAGTTTCTGCCAACAGTGTTAAGATGGAGAAGCACAGTGCAACGTTAGGAATATTATACAGGAAAACTGGGGGCGTTTCTGTGTGTCTTCAGTGAACAGAGGCTATAAAAATGAAGGCTGGGAGACACGGAGCTGTTACTTTACTCCTAGGGTCTCTGTTCTCCATCATTTAATTTAAACTGTGAAAACCGATCAAGCATCACATCTAATCTGCTACCATTTGAAATGGAGGATCCACTTGAGAACACTCGATGAGAGGAAGCACAAGGTATATATTGTGCCAGTTTTCTTGCTAGAAGCTCTCTCATGATAGGGGAATGAACCTCTGCTAAAGTTGTCCATGATTTGAACATTCTTGCCCATATGGAGTTGCAATGGTTCCAGAACGTTGTGTCTACACCGATGGAAAATTCCAGCTTGAACTTAACCCATCAGAGTGGAGGACAGGAGTGAGACAGCCTGAACTCACAACCAGAGAGCATGCTTGCTCTCTAATGCTCCGTTAGTAAATAGAGCACCCATTCTAAATCACAATGAGAAGGCAGGAATCCTCCACAAGTCACACAAAGTGGCTTAGAACCCTGAGTGCTCAGCAAACAGGAAGCCTGCAATTGATCAAACAGTCTTAAGTCTAAGGCTGGCTGTTACTGTAAAGCAAATCTTCAGGGGTCTCTTCCTATAATGCTCTCTGACACTGTAAGGTGACGGGAGGTATTTTACTGTATAGAATTTAATAACAATTGAATAGTCAAGGTGAATTTCAATATTTAATACAACGAATTAATTCAAATGCTACATGAAGAGTCAGGGATTTGAAAGAATAAAGACATTATTTTGAAGAGAAGGAAAATCAATAAAATTATAAGTTGTTTTTACCAACCAAGTTGATTGTAACGTCTCTTCATTTCCATCCTCCATGACTTTTCCTGCCTTTGCATTTCTTAGTCTGAAGTTTGAGCACGTACGGTACATTCATTCAGTTGTTTCCTGACCAATATTTTTTCTAATTCCATTTATAATTCTTCCTTCATAGTTTCTATAAATACTGGCATAGAACATAAGACGGAGAGGAGATGCCTCCTCTGTATTTAAAATGTGTCTGATGAACCAATTAACTTTTGACTCTCTAGTCAACATGCTTTAGAGTGGCCCCGTGTGTATCCACTCAGGGTCATTTCCCAGAGAAGGCTGCTCTATGGAGGCAAGAAAGGCGAGGCCCCCTTATCTTACAAGGTTAGTACACAGTAGTAATTACAGCATCACTTATTCTGAAAGGCGCAAATCCCATGGGACAACTACTATCCTGTCTATCAACATATACGCATTGATATTATCCTAAGCACCAGGCATATCTTAGTTAAAAATACACAATGGTCTCCAATCTGTTTGAGCGGCGAGACAAGCAAAAATAAACTAAGTAGAAAGGGAAGAGATAAAGTATATTAAAAAGCTTTTAGACATTAAGACAGGTGACTAGGGAAGATTCTTTTGCCTCAGTGTATACCCCAAAAGTAGAAAACTTACCCCTATATCTGTATTTTTGTTCAGTTTGTTCGCTTGGCTCATTGGCTGTTTTGATAGGCAACTCTCAGTGTACCACCCAGGATAGTTGAACTCTTGCTATCCCTGCCTCTGTTCACTGAGTTTTACAAGTTTGCACTGTGGCTCTCAGGTCGCAAGTGTTCCCACCAGCAAAGCATGGTCTACACAGGGAATGAGGTAGAAAATTATTTTTTCAGTCTGACTGGGGGGCAAGGGGGTGCATCTCAGATTTGAGAAGTGAGCACAGTAGTAAGAAAGGGTGCAGAAATTCAGCAAGATGAAACATGTCTTAGGTCTTGTTTACAATCCTTCCAAGTGTTGGTTTATACCATTGGAAAGGAAGACACACACCAGCTCACTAAAATCTGCACGTGTGTTGTCCTCATTCACCTGGACCACCTGAACCCTCTCACCTCGGCTGGAACCAGCATGAATTTCAAATAACACAACAGGATCTCAAAAGTTACCTTAGCTTTATTTCACTCCATTCTATAACCTCCTTCTCAGTAGATTATTTACGCGTTTAAACCTTTACCTAGAAGCCACTGTGAAGCATGATCAGTATAAGAAATTATTACATTGACGGATTGCTTGGTGAGCGTGTGTGTGTGTGTGTGTGTGTGTGTGTGTGTGTGTGTGTGTGTGTGTGTGTGAGACAGCACAAATACAGAAGTCGAAGGGCAACTTGCAGGAGTCTGTTTTTCCCTCCACTATGTGGTATTTGGGATCAAACTCAGGTCCTCAAGTTTGACAGCCAGTTTGACAGCCTTGACGCACTGGGCCATTCCACCGACCTTAGTCTTTTGAAATTATTAGCTTTGACTTGTGTGACCACAGACACATGAAGAGCCTCCAAGAGGCTTTTCTTGAACATGCTAGCTAAGTGACTTCACTCTTTTTTTTTTTTGTATTTCTACTAATTGTCATCCAGACATTCATTTTATTCAACTGGTTTATATCAAATTCCTTCTTCCAGAAACTATCTAAAATGCTGATGTTTCCCTTCCTCTGCTTTGAATCCAACTTTTTACTATATTAAAGTTTTAATTTCTATCTCCCCAACTGGAGCCCACACTCCACGGAACAAAAGCCATGTGCATTTTCTTCGCCATTATATCCTTTCTGATATGTGGCAGGCAATCAAAAATATTTGTAGAATAAATGTTTAATATTATTCAGAATTTCTGGTTTTCCTTTAGGCTTCCAATATAGCCTTTCTTCCATTAATTTTTGATGCGATAGGTAATTATAAATAGCTCTTTTCTCCAGTAGCTAGGAGCTTACTTGTGGCTTAGTACTTGTCACATAAAAACCTTTCTTGAATTCACCTCATAGCTGACTATATTAGTGGGCCTTTAGTCCCTGAACTGAGTGAACTGGGACAGATGGGCTCTTTAACCGAGTATGGAAAAAGTACTAAGGTATTGAGTTTGTTTCACAAAATTCAAGACAAATAGATATTCTTTTCACAATTTATGCATGATTTTCATTCATTATGACATTAAACATTATAGCATCATAGTACTCTGTGGCCTACAGACTAAACCTTGCTTCTCCTTGCTCAGACTATCCTGTGGGACAGCTTCCTTGCCATATCCGCCCCAGCTCAGCCACACCTCCCTGTTAATAGTCTGGAACTATACCGATTTCAGGCCTGAGTCCTGATCACATTCAGACCCAATACCCTCTCCCTTGATGACCTCAGCCCGGGCTTTCGTGTCTCCCTCGCATCCCCGTTCAGATGCTATACGTCAGAGAGGTCTTCAGATCCACTCCATGTGTTCATTTCTTCCCTCATTCCACACCGAAGCTTGCCTTTCCATACCATTGTTTTGGTGTTGCTGTTAATATCTGACCTATAACCTTATCTTGTTATCTACAGATTCACCGTTGAATCCCCCTACTGCAAAAACTCAAATCCAGGACCTCGAAGGTGTTATAGATGTACACTAGTAGATGTGCACTGCTGCTGTTCATATACACGAGTGACCATCTTGAACTCTGTTTAAATCAGAACCCATAATATACAATTAAGACCCACTCTAAATTCTAACCCTCAAGTTCTACTATCCCCCTCCCCTTTATGGACTGTTATAAAGGCAAAAGGAGATTTTTTTTCTGTGATGGAGGGTGATAGATGTCACGCTGGGAAGTGAGTTAACTCGATTGCAAGAATTAGGCTTTTCTATCCAAAGAAGTCTACAGCGGCTGCTCTTTTAATGGATCTAAAATGACAACAAAACCTACCGAAGACATTTGCTGCCCTAAGCCCTACTAGCATCATTCAAACTATATTTAAATCGTATTTACTTATTTATAAGTATCATTTAAATAGATGAATATAAATTATTGTTGGCTAATTTTCAGTGATTTACTGTAATACCTGATCTAAAAATGTCAAGTGGCCATTAGTAGTAAACCTCGAAGAATTTATTTGCTGTAATATTCCTCCTTAAATATTATCATTGCGCTATTTCATTTTATTGGATTTTTTTTTAAAGAAGAATCTTTTGGAAATGGCAGTTAATTGTCGATTTAGGGTGATTTTAAAGGGCTGGGAAATGCTCCCTCCACAGGCAACATAACGTTCAGCAGGGCCCTGGCCTCTGGAACAGGGCTTGCACTACACCTGACTTCCAGCAGGGGCCGCTAGAACAGGGCTTGCAGTGAAACAGGATGGAAGATTCTTGTTTGAGCCTGCCATTCTGGGTTAAGGTAAGCAAGGAAGTACTTTGCATACCGCATGCCTGATGGAGTCTGGAATTACACAAAGTACACGTTATCTTCTACCCTACAACGTATATCAGTTCATGGTCCTTACAATCACTGTGCCTGATTGTTGAACACACAAGTGATTAATATGAAGGCATTATAAGTAAAATGAAACAAAACAACAACAAAAACGTCTCGTAGACCTACTTCTGTCTCTGTGCGCCTGCAGAGCACAGTTACTTCAGTTTTATCCTTAGTTTCTACATAAATACATCGCGACCCTAAAAGCTGTGATTCCTCCCTGACCGAGTGACTTAACCGTGTCTGATGTTTCTCGTCCATGAAACACGGAAGAGAGATCAGATTTCGTTTTACTCGATGCAATGAGGTTTAGAATGGAGATGATTTAAAACTCAGATCACTCCGCCGGGGTTAAGTCTCTCCATGTTCAACCCGCATCAGCATAGTAATACCACGTGTTACAGTCTGACTCAGTAGGATTCAGGCGGACTGTCTATATTTCTCTCAAGTTCACAAATGCCATTTATTTTATTTGTAGCTCATACAGTGAAAACCACTATCTTGCTACTTGCTTTGGAATAGAAGGCAGATCCTGTTAGTAAGACCAATAAATAATGCAAGTTCCTCTGTAGATATTCGAAATATGTAAATATTTAATCCAAAGAGTTGTGGATGTTATTCCTGGAGTTCCAGACAATTTTTGGCTTTCTTTCGATCCTTTTAAATTGTCTGACTCTTTAAAACAATGAATATGTAGCGCTTTTTATTATCAGCGAGTAAATAATTGGATTTTACAAGAAATAAAATTTGAAAAAAGCTTAGCAGCATTATATATTTAGGGGGGTCACAGAATTGCATTTACTGTTTCAGGGATGCGAATATTAATGATAGTTTATATAAATAAATTATACATACAAACACACATATACATATGTAAATATGACATAAGCTCTCACGATCTGCACACACAGACTAAGTATATACATCTATCGTGTGAATCTTGCTTAGAACAAAGATGAAACCCTTTATTTTTTTAGTTTGGTCCAAGTGAGGTAAGAAGAGCTGAGTCTATATTCTGGAAACTCTGGGTCTACTAACTTGGACTTGCCTCATAAACCCAGTGCTTTATACCTTAGCTCAGTGTTTCTCAACCTGTGGGCAGAGACCCCCCCCCCATTTAGATATCCTGCATATCAGATATTTACAGTGCTGTTCACAATAGTAGCAAACTTATAGTTACCAAATAGCAATGGAAATAATGTTATGGTTGGGGACCACCACAAGATGGGGGTATTAAAGGGTCACGGCATTAGGAAGGTTGAGAATCACAGCCTTAGTTGATCTAGATGTGTGTCTAGCCAACAGTTTGTAAGAGAGTGATTTGTTAAAATAAAGCAATAATTCTTAAAGTCATGTTTACGGGTGAAAGCCACCACAATATCTTTTCCTGCGGGCTCAGTGGGGAGACTTTGGGGGATGGCGATTTTCAAATTCCTTTTATTCAGGCCGGCCAGGGCGCTGAAGACTAACTTCTCCCGGATCCCGGAGTGCTTGTTGGTTTTCATCCTCTGACCCAGTTTGATGTGTGGGAAGGTGACAACTAACTCCGGGCCACATCTCAGGGAGCCCTCGCAGCAATAAGGAGTTGATTGTGAACTGTGCAAACCACGGCGAATGCTTTCCGTTCTTCAGCCACCTGGGTTGAAGGCGAGGACCCGTTTTCCTTTGGTGTACGTGTTTCAGGCTCTCCCTCTCGAGAGAAAGGAGGTGAGAGTAGAGCCTCTTGGTTCATTTAGAGACTGAACTGGAATCATATGCCTTAGAGGCGAAATTAAAAAAGAAAAACATAATCTCAAAGTTCAATCCAGCTGCGTGCGTTGTGAGCCCGCTTTCAAATTTTAAAGTACAGAAGAAAAAAAAAAAAACCCTCAACAAAAACAAACACGCCAACAAGCAAAAATATAACTATCAGGCACTCTACGATGTGAGGATCATTTAGACGAGACCGGAAGTGAACTGTGCTCAGCCCAGTGGGTTAAAGACGCAGGACCACACTTAGCCAACATGCCCCTGCTTCAGTTTTACATGGTTAAATGATATCGGATTACACAACGGAGCACATAACAATTTCTATTCTGCAAATTATAATCACTAAAAGAATCAGCCCGGTATTTATGAGCCGGTGAGTGCATCTGTCATATGGCCTCGTGGCCCACATCAAAGCTATCAGAGCTATTAAGATGATTTCCCTATTTGGCCGGGTTTTAAAGACTATAGTTGTGAAGTCAGTGGCAGATGACCTACTAATGGTGTTTAATGGTTCTCCCAGCAAATCGTGAAGTACCTTGAGTGACCCATTGGTTAAGTACATCAAAGGAAAATTCTAGTTTTAATCACTTAATCCTTGATTCCTTCCTGTTTTTCTTTTGAGCAGTGATGTCTTATTTGTGCCTTCAAGGAAGAATAGAGAGGGTAAAAAGTAGGAGGGAAAACTATTTCCTCAGTACTGAGCTGAGTGTTTGACGCTCAGAACCCCACAGTGGAAGTAAATAGCATCCACATATTTGGTGAATTAGGGAACAGTCTAGGGAACCCCATACCAAGGTCATCCAGTCCTGGTACAGTGTGGTAAGGTCTGAATGTAGTCTACTGGAGTGGAGAGCCCGGTATCCTTGTGACATTTCCCAGAGAACGAAATGCTAAGCTTGACAGGATGAAACTCCACGTGTACCAGAGGCCGGGTTAGGACTCATAGTAGGTCTTTTAAAGATGTTATTATTTTAAAGAAATATCACTCAGCACCCTTGTGAGTGTCACAAGCAGGCATAAAACACAACACCCTCACCAAGACTGAGGTCTAGGCAGATATAAATGGGAAGCAAACCCTAGGGTGAGTTGGTGGGGAGCAAGCTGGACATCACAGGAAGCCGACATGGGCAAGAGGAAGCTGTGCTTTCCTGGGCTCACATGCCCTCTTTATCTTCTGTCTTGGAAAGCTTGCTAATCACGATAGGGCCTGGAACAAAGGCTATTATGTTGGCCTGGAAACCAGGGTCACAGAAAGTAAGTGAGGAAAATTACCTAGGGGGAAAAAAAAAGTTCTCATCCCAGAAGATACTGATACAGTCTGTAAGGCTCATGTGGGCAGAAGGTGGCAATGTCTTCATTCCACACACAATTGACTTCAAAACTGTTTCTAGGCAATTCCTGCCTGCCGGCCTCAAGGAAGAAAAGCTGGGGGAAGGGGTTCTCAAGAATAGCACCCACTTCCTTTACCATTCTTCCCTGGGTGTCCCCCAAACATGCTGCTTTTTTTTCTTCCCTTCAGATACCTCAGATAAATAAATGAGTACCTTTCATTTTTCTTCATTTTTGGAAGTGGTATCTTAGCTAGCTGGGAACGCAGAATAATTTCCAGGAAAAAGCATTGGATATTTTTTTAAAAATAAATGTTTTCTAACTTACTTAGTGATTTTTCAATTCCTTTCTTGCTTGCGAGTGAAGACATTTAAAAGTCTTAAGCTTATACCAGGGGCACTCAATCTAAGTACTCAGAAAGTACACGCACACCCTTTTTAAGGAAGCTAGTTGGAAAGCTAAACGTTCTAGATGTCCCCTGCCCGTTTTTCCTTTAAAATGGGAACACTCTCTCTGGTGTTAAACATGATCTGAATTTGTTTCCATAAAAGGGAGGAAAGAACCAGACATGTTCCTTCAGTAAGGATCTGTTTGTTCACCTAACAATCTGCATAATCATGTCCTCCTTGAATTAAGTATATTTCTCAGATCTGATTGCCTTATTAATCCCGAGATTTCCTGGAGAAGAACCAGTTCTGCCATCTTCGAGCCAAATTTGAAGCAGACTTTATTAAATACTGACAAAAATGAACTTCGGTCAAGACTACTCACTAGAACTTCCTTCTGATGGGGGCTTGAGACACATGTCAGAGTTTATAAAGACAAACCTATAGGCTGCCAAACTTTCCAATGAGGCTTTTGTCATTTTTCAAGAACTACAATTCCCAGAATTCCAGAAATTTTCCTGGTCCTTAGATGAGTGGACCTTACAGGTCAGTTTTAGGTATTATACTCTCTTGTCGTGTTGCTTTTTATTCTACCCAGAGAAGTTTTGAGTGTCGACCTTCTTTTACACACATTTTAGTTACATTAGAGTATATTACTATCTATGAAAGAAGTGTTTTGCTGATTACCAACTATACTCTGGAAAACAAATACGATTATCCCAGGAGCTGTAGCTCAATGGGTCCTGACATAGGATGGGACTTACACTGTGCTTGATTGTGCTTTTCATCATAATAAAAAGGGGGCAAGTAGAAGGTAGTACTTATTTCCTATGGACCATTGGATTAGTTTTGCTAAACTAAGGAAGTTTGTAGCCTCTAGTCTGGATTGCCATGTATGGTCAATACCTATTAGCAGTTATTAGTGCCAGCAGACTGTCTGGCATATACCAGAGGAATGGTTTGATAAATATTTTTGAGAACGAATAGTCAAAGATTGATCATATATCGTGTTTTAGCAGGATGGTGCTCTTGCTTATTCCCAAATGTGCATATCACAAGTTCTAACTAGTCCCTAGTTCCCACCCATTTAACGGGATTTTAGGTATGGTAGCATACATCATGAAGCCGACATTGAATTCTTTCTAATTTTTAAAGATACAAAGCCCAGTTAAGTTAAAAGTCAGTGCATGGTCTGGCTTAAACCTACAATGGCTCCTCAAAGCTCATGCATTCAAGGATTGGTTAAGAGCTCATAGGCTTTGGGGAACGGGCCGGATCAGGTCTTCCCTCATTCATTACTAGATGCATCCTTTACTCAAGTCATAATTGGATGGCATTAGTGTGGGGCGATACAAACTAGGAGATGGCCCCTTGTTGGAGAAAGTGAGTCACTTCTGTTATATCTTTTTATAAGAGTTTCTCTTGTGCCCATTTCTTTCTATCTCTCTCCTCCCTGCCTCCTCCTGTCACTAAATTAAGTCAATAGAGCCTAGTGGCCACCGACTGAAACCTCAGAAACCATGGACCAAAGTGAGTACAGTGAGTACGTCTTGCTGCAAACCGTTTCTCCTTCACATTTGTCACCCAACTAAAAGCCTGATCAATACAACGCACAGAGAGGTTGCACAGGGCAGTAGGGAGCACACCGGTTTGGTGAAAATCTAGCATCCTGACATGGCTTCTTCCTTCAGACAGGTGACGCCATTGGATTGTCATTTCTTCAATTTCCCTTGGCACTTTTACTTAACTAAAAAAAGGTTAAGTTAAATTTCATTGTTTTTCCTCTGGCGTTAGCCATCTCTAGGTTCTAAATCATTTTCACAGAAAATTCTGGAAGATTGTTAATAATGCAGAGGAGCAAATAAAGTTGGATTGCGGTTTTTCTCCCCCTCTATTGTTTTCCTAGGATGTCCTAGTAACAAAGCCAGCCTAACAGTAAGCAATCCTGACAGTGACTGAGACTTCAAACCTGGTGCGTTCTAAAATGCTGTGTTAAATGATACAACAGGCCAAAATAAAGCAATGCTGTCCTAATGCCAAAGAAAACAGGGAAATGAATAGATCCCCTCAAATTAATAAATGTGTCAACTTGATTAAGGTCATAGACCTAGAGATCAGACGTAGAACACCTGTCACTCACCCACACAGAATATACCCTATGTTCTACCATGCTCTACAAGAGTGGAAATGGAAACTTTGCCTTTAAGTATCCTTTGACCAGCAGGTTCTTTGTAAAGCTACTCTTCACAAATTGACCAACTCCTTATTCATGATTAGATGAATTCAAATCTCTAGAATTTCTACCTAAGGGAGGTTTTAAAATCTCTGTATTTTCCACATACAGAAATTTCACTTGACTATATGCATTTTCAAGTCATCCATAGTCTCTCTTGTGACACGACAAGATTTCACCTGTTCTCTCTTGAGTCCCCTGGTTTTGTCAGAAGCATCAGGCTGACCCACTCAGGTACCAGCTGTTGACCTTTAGTCACAAGGAAGTTGTTGAGATGGAGACAGAAAAGGGCTGCGGGATGTCACAAATGGATAGAGATTTAACTCTCTCCACTGGTCAGGGAGGCGGTGCGTGGGGAAAGAAGACGGATGCTCTTGGAAATGGGAAGTCTCAGAGAATTATTTCTGAGAGCCTTTAGATGCCAGTGGAAAACTAGTCACGACCAGTTCTGATAGAAGAGCGACAGAGGTCTTCCAGTTACCTACAGGCCTGTATTTACTTTGACTCTATTGTCTAATATAGGGTTCTGTTATGATGTTTTCTTCTCTCATTTTGTTCACGCTGTGGTGGGGAGGAACATGCATTTGTATCTTTAAAAAAGGAAGGGGAGAAGAAGCAATTTCATGTACTCTTCAATTTTGTATTCCACATTCCCTGTGTCCAAGTTGCTATTGTTTCCTAATAAATTCAACATGTCATCCATTTCTGTGCCATTGAAACACTATATATATATATATATATATATACACACACACATATATATATACACACACACACATACACACACACACACACACACACACACACACACACACACACACATATATATATATATATATATATATATATATTCCTCTTCCAATCTGAAATGGTTAATTTCAAATTTTTTTTCCCAAGGAATTCTCCTCTGAGCCCTATTACCAACACATGATTGTCACTGCAACATGGCTTTACTGACACATTGGTGTTAAAAGGCGGTGACAGAGCCAGGAGGGAACAGGAGCCATTTCTATACACACTGTAAGAACTACAGTGACAATCCAAAGGAACACGGCATCTGCATTCTGTGTTGATGCAACCTACTGAACTGTGGGGCTTGCAGTTTCAGAATGCAGAATGCCACGCCCGGTTCCACTTCAGGGAGTTCTCGAAGCTGCTCCGCTTGCTTCCCCGTTCTCAGAATCCTGATGCTGAAGTTAATATATAAGGACATCCCTTGTGTAGTGATGGGGACATGGCAGCAGGGCATGCTAGAGCGCCACATATTTTTATGCATTTATTTATTCAAGCTGTGTGGCCTCTCCCCGCCACCCCACCCCCCGCGCGCGCCCCCAGCCCCCAACACCTTTCCCTTTGCAACTTATCAACTTGAGCCCTCAGACACTCACACCCACACAATGATCTCAGCAGGCAAGGAGGAAAGTGGAGAGCAAATGCACTTTAGGAAAAGAACAGGAAACCGACACTGAAATGGCCATTACCGGGCATTGCGATTTCACCTGTGGTTTCGGCTTCTGCCGCGAGCATACGCAATGAATGTGGCCTGATTGCCTTAATTCAGTGATATTGGCAATAATCACAATGGCAGGCAGTGCCTGGGAGATTGCCCTTGACAGCAGAGTTACCGAGATGGAGATATGGAAAAAATTCTATCGGGCACAACACACAAAAGGAATAATAGAGAGGTGTTCAGGAACCCATTTCCCGGTGGAAGGGTAACTGGCAAACGAGCTGCATTCTCTGAGTCATTAACCGGATGTCTGATGAGTTGATCAGTTCCTGGTTCCCCTTTGTCGTTGGGATTCTCCGCGCCCTGGGAAGATAACAGCCGTGCGGTGGTGATACAGAACGACCACAGAGACAGTCTGGGGCTGATTTAGACTTTAGGATGAAAAGAGGCAAGTTTAAAAAGAAAAAAAAAAAGAAAACGGAAAAGAATTAAATATAAAAATAAAATCAACCTGATTTCAAAGGCAAAACACCAAAGGCCATTCCCAGAGCGGGAAGAGCACTGGGCTGACTGAGACTCTTGGCCAGCTGTCACTGCCTGCTCTGAGGAAGGCGCTGCTGCCTTTGATGGCCAAGGCCGTTTTAAGTTAGAAAG
Source organism: Rattus norvegicus (assembly GCF_021556685.1). Lineage (NCBI taxonomy): Eukaryota > Metazoa > Chordata > Mammalia > Rodentia > Muridae > Rattus > Rattus norvegicus. The sequence goes on from NC_141543.1 coordinate 27,383,108, forward strand.
TCCAGTGGTTTAGGTTGGGTAAAAGGCAAGAAGAGTTGATGAGTCTTCAAAAGTTGTCAAAAGGAGTTTTGTAAGAAGGCTGAAAGGTCATCTGTGGAAAAGTAAGGGAAAACCTTGGTGGAGCTGACATTCGTGCCAAGGGTGTGCCAAGGGCTAGCCAAGGGCTGGGATAGTCGGAGCGGCCAAGCTGTGTGCTTTTCTTCCTCCCTCACCACATCTAACAAAGCATAACGGGTCCTAAGGATGGCATTTCTGAACAAGATATCTTATCTGGCCAATACAACACAAGTGCTCTAATAACAACGTCATTTCAGCATTGTGTGCACTGCAATCAATCAAGAAAGCCTTAATATAATTATGCAGCAGAGAAACTCGTCAGTGGACATTAACTGTCTCTACCAATAATTGTGCATATATGAATCTATGTCTATTTTCATGCCAAGTTAAAATAGGGCACAGCAAACTTCTAGACTATGTCTTTGATCCCTGGTGACAATGGATTTACAAAGTGCAATAATAAGGAAGATCTCATCCCAGATCCAGTGTTAACTTTAACTTGAATTCCGTCCGTTAGTTGCCTGGAGCCTGTTTCATTGGCCTCATGGCGTCTTAGGCCCAACACTGTATCTCCTTCTATAGAAAAATCATCACTTACTTCTTTTGGTTTAACAGTCAGAGATTAGACAGTGTTCCCATTTCATTCATTTATTCACTCCTTCACCTGGTAAATATTCACGAAGGAACTATTATATGCTAGACCTTGTCCTACCAGGTTCAAAGAGTATTGTAATAAAAAAAATGAGATAATCACCCTTCTGTGATATATGTAAACAAGGAAATATGCAGACAGATCATGAAGCATGAAACACAGTGAAGGGGAACAGGAAATGAATGGCTACAAGGCTACAGGGAGCTTTCTGTCTTGCAGAATGCCTAGCTTATATCTAAACTGAGACTGGGCAGAAGTCAGGGAGGGAACCGTACTCGAAGTCATGATCCAAACAAGGAAGAACAATACCAAATAGAGGTGCCTCACGGTGTGTATTTCTACCACTGGAAGTTCTGTTGTTCTTTAATTTTATAGTATTTTTATTAATCTTAGAGAATTTCATGTAATGTGTCTTGTTCATATGTACCCCTACCTCTCACCTCAACTGTCCTAAAAGACACTCACTTTTTAGGTAACAAAGATAGGAATTGAGCATCTGTAGATTGCATTCTTAAACCTGTTCATTGGCAGATGTCAGGGCACAACTCTTCTGCTTCTCATGCATTCTCTGCTAGCAGTGCTCCCGCCCACCTCAGTTCTCCCCTCACTGTTACTTACGAAATAGGAAAAAAAATTTGTAGCTTCTGTAATTTTCATAGGCAGAGTCAATCTTTATGTTTAGAACAATTTTTTTAAAAAAATGAAATACTTATTATGCCTGTTGTTAGCCATAAAACACTTCTGTAAATATTTTGTCTCGCCTAATTAAATATTATTTCTGGCAACAGAAGTATATTGAGTCCTTGGGTCCTTTTGTTTGAGTTAAATTTTTTTCTCAGTTCTGTGACTAAAAAAAATATGATAAAAGAAAACTACAGCATCACATGTGGGCCATCTTGCCTATTGCTACATGTTCAAGAATACAGTACAGAAAGCCAAATTAATAGAGAAAAATGGCCATGTTATCTAATTATCTGTGAAAGTCTTAGGGCAGGCTGATCACAAAAAGTTAACAGCCATATGCTACTATCTTACCTATTTATTTTCCAAAGATTATAAAATAATGATCCAGTTTAATGCTGTCCACGTGTAGTTGAATTTACAACTGTCATTAAACTGCCAGCGATAATGTAAAATGATAAAAGTCATCTGGTAAGCAGTTTGATACTGTTTAAAGAGTGACAAAGTTATTAATCCCCTTTGATCCACTAATCTTATTTCTGTGAACTAACTCTTAATGTATATGGACTTATTTTACTGGATCTTATTTATTAGAATAAAAATGTAAGGGAACTAATTATTCAATGTTACAGGAATGATGATGTAAAAATTAAGTCATTGGTTCAGTAAATGGTATTTGGGGATTAAGAGATAAATACTTGTCATAGGTAAGACTGAAGAATAACTGAGAAAACATGCGGAGGTCACAGTTTTATATAAAATATATTCATATGAATGACAAATATTATAAAAGTGGGAAAGACTTGTGAATGCATGATCTGTGACTATAAATACATATATATATATTGATGTTACACGTTATATATACTTTGTATTAATATAATGAAATAATAACTCTATTACAATTAAAATACATAATTTCAAAGTTTTAGGGAAGCAAATTACTGACCAAGTTTGTAAAGTGTACGATCTGGTGATGTCCTACTTTTTAATGTGCCATAGTATTTTCAAGATGGTATCTATCTCTCCTACATGAAGATTCCCAGAATCCTAACTACATTAAATCACATATTAAATATATTTTCTCATTTCTCCAAATTCAAGATTTTAATTCTCTTTAATGCCCTATTTTAATTGGAATGTTGCTAAATCCGTTGACAGTCTCACCAACCATTTTAACAGCCTTTTAATTTGTCGTCTAGAAAATTATAACTCTTCATTAACTTTGGGAGACGCGGCATTGCAGTTGTGATGTATCATTCCTCATTTTATTAACAATCTACTTAATGAAATTCAGGCTTCGAGCAGATGATAGTGATAATGGAAGAACTTGCCCTGGATTTTTTTTTTCCTTTCACAAATTAAGAATTTACTGATAAGCATAATAGGAGAACAAACATTTAATTCTTGCAGAGCAACAGAAGTAAAAACCTCAAGAAGGAGATTTCTGAGCTCGCAAAGTTATAATTAATATCCACCTGAACATTTATCCAACTGTCCTATCGCATTCCCATGCTGCTGGTCACAGTCCAGTGACACTGCACCTCGACCAGTCATTTCGTAGAATAAAACTCCTCAGCTTGTATCAGTAACACTTGGGTGGCAGTAAGCAGGTGACCTAGAAAGGATCCTTCTTTGAGGTCCACCCAGAAGTTGTTAGCTTCGTATGGAAATCACTTGTATTTGGCTGTTTAAGTGCAGCTGCTGTTATTGATTACGTAGCTCTGCTATTGATTATGAGATATAAAGTTGCCCCAATATATACAAAGGTATACTATAAAAGTCAAAGAGCTGGGGTCGACATGATCTCACAGACACTTGTTGCTCCCTTCTTTGTTCATTTTAGGGAAGACAACTGAGGCATAAAGAGGGGAAGTGAGTTGTCAAGGCAATAGCATAAGTGAGTGGCAGAATGTTAAGTACTTAGACTAAGAAACTATTGGTCTACCATTAGTTTCTATTTCTCCCACATGGGAAATGTTTACAGTTCATCTCAAAAGAGTGATCTGGAAGGAGACCCAGTTGGCGAGATCCTTGATTCATGAGCCTGAGGTTCTGTGTTTGAATCCCCAAAACTCAAATAAATGTAACCCCAACACTAATGGATAGGAGGGGCAGAGACGGACCGATCCCTCTCCAGCTAGTCTAGCCAAATTATCAAGCTCTGGTTTGTTGAGAGACTTCTCAAAAATAAGGTAGAGAATGACTGAGGAAGACATCTGACACTAAACATCAACCTCTCCCCTGCACACACTTTCATAGGCATGAAACACACATATACCGTGCACACATATTTTGGGTCAGTAACCTGCCTCTTCAAATCTCTCTCTCTCTCTCCAATGGAGCTCTCCAATTGAGATATACATTTCCAGGAAGAGAAAATAAGGGTTAGGGTTCCACGAAGGTTCTAGCCAGTCTAGCCAGTCTAGCCAGTGTTCTGTCTGGCAGCAGGTGGTATGGGCTACCCCTAGGAACCCATAGGAAACAATATGGTTCACATACCATCAAATGGGCAGTGCTACACAAAGGTAAAAGAACGATTCTAAGAGATAACTTCAGAGGGAAAAAAAAGCATCTTTCACAAGGTTTTGTTTGGGGTATTATGCTCCCCCCCAGGTTTGTGTGGCAAATGTTGTAACACACTGAGATTAATTTTCACATAAGACCTATTTCTCCCATGGGAATCAGACATCATTTCATTTTTTGTTCCTTCCTTATATCAAAACACTGTCCTCCCTAGGGATGATTTGTGGTATAGGTGGAAAGTTTCCCACAGACAAACACGAAATGAGACAGAAACCTCCAGCAAGGCTTGTTGTTATCTCTTGACTCCATTGTATCTGTTCTGGGGCATCTTCGGGCTGCGTCTCATACACTAATCGATAAACCAGAAGTGCAATACTCAAGAAAAATGAACCCTTTAACCATCAGTCCTATACACTATCAGCAGTACTTATCCAACCATTTATTTATTCTACTTATTTTTGTTATTTATTCTTGAGATAAATAAAGTCTTGCAATAGAGTCCAGGCTGGCCTCATGATAATCGTCCTATCTTAGGCACAAAAGTGTTGGGGTTATAAATAGAAATCACTATGTCTAATAGTCACTTGATAAAAAATCTCACAATCATACAGTCATATTTCTAGAACATATTTAATCTAATAACACGGCATGTATAGCCCAATTTTAATTTTTCCTGGATATATTTATTATTTTACTTTATTTAATATGTAATGTTACATGTGATTTACAAAGCATAGACATATATATATATATATACGTGTATGTGTGTGTTGTGTGTGTGTGCAATTCTGCACATATTCAGCAATGTATGTACATTGTAAAGGGGAAAAGTAAACTACATGCATGCAACAGTTCCATATTTCTTAGGATTGAGTTAATTATGAGGTTTAATTACCATAAAAAGATTTTAGATATTTCAATACATCTCAATTCTTAACATCTATAGACAAATACCATACCTTGGTTCCTACCTTTTGGTTAATTTTATACTTGTCTAATAAATTCTCACTATGTCAAAAATGACACAATTTAGAATATGAGATGAGATTATCACATATTCTTGTGATGAACTTAAGAGACGATCTGTGAGAATATTTGATTGTTTTCAGGTGCACACCTGGTTCTAAATGCAAGTCTGAGACATAGACCCATTTCAAATCCACTCTATATGTTCTTCTAGTTTTACTTCTGTATTAGTGGTTTTAAAATTAAGTTAAGTCATTCAATTAAGGTGAGTAACGTGAGTAGAGACCAATATGGGATGATGATATTCCTCGAAGCCTGATAACAAAATGTAGAGGAATCAACAGTGCCATTGCAAAGATTCAGGGAAAGGAATAATATATCTATATGAAAATGGTACATGATTGCTAAAGAAATCATGTTCCAGAAAGATATTTTAAGGAAAAAATGCATTGGTGATGATAGCCACAAAATGTAGACTATCAAGTAAATAATTATTATAATTTTTAAAACTGTATTTCACATATATACAGCAGCTAAGGGCTTGAAAATAAATATATGTGTTAATTGCAGTTATTGTTGGAAGATAACATAATAGGCTATCTTAATTTTCTTCATTATAGATTTATTTTCAACTCTTTAAAACGATTCTTGTTCCCATAACTATGAAACAGCTTATGCAGTACAAATGACTCTTTAAGATAAAACCCATCATCTGAAAGTCTTCCGGTTTCCTTTGCAATGTCTTCTTCATTGGTGCTAGGTTATACAGTGCCGTTCAGAAGTCCTATGTCCCCAGACCCTGAGCCTTCATGAGCATTAATGAACCCATAATTCTCCCAAAATAAACACTGAGATGAGAAGTAAGACTGTGAGTACTGAACATTGTATGTTAAATATTTGTTGTAATTATGAATAGCACAATTAATTTCATTTAACGGATGCTTAATAAAATAAGAGTAAACTGGTTTTAAACTAAGTCCCTTGTTGTCTGGGGTTCATTCAGGTCTCAGCTTAACAATTATTTACATTTGGTATAAACTAATTTACTGTTATTATCATTTTTATTAACGTCATCAATTTCTCTGATTCGCTTTCACACATTCAAGAGGAAACAACCACACTAATTTTCCAGCCTATAATTTCTATGTAACCACCAAGCCTGGTACATCTCTCATATGAAATTATTTTTTTTTCTTATGTTAGTTGTTTCGGGTTCAGTTCTGATCAAGTGAAATTTGAAACTCCCCCCTTCCCCTGAAAATACAAACCTCCAACTCCAGTCACTTCAGTTGTTCGAAATAAGATGGTAATTTATGCTTTTTTCTGATATAAGCATATTATTTTCCTTGAAATTGAAAATATGACTCTATGCTTCTTTCCCTTCCCTTTAAGGATTGAAGTGCCAGGTGATCACCTCAGTAAACACAAACACTGCATACTCTAAAGGTGTGTGTGTGTGTGTGTGTGTGTGTGTGTGTGTGTGCGCGCGCGCATGTGTGTGTTGTCGGGAGTGGCGAATATTTTTAAAGGCTCCTTTTGCCTCAAAATAAAGCAATTTACCAGGACTGCCACAGAAACAGGAGCTGGGCTGTGAGAAGCCATCATCTGAATACACTAAGAAAATGTAAGCAAAAAATTGCAAATAAAACTGCTTATATTCATGTAACTTGTTTGGCGACAGCCGTATAGCATAAGGAAAGCTGCTATAACTCATAACAGCATCTTGTAATAAAACAGCTCTATGCATCCCTCTCAAACTGCTCAGTGCTCAAATCTCATCAGATGGCTGACTAAGCATTACACTTTGGGACAGTAAATCTGTTTCCAATATGGTCTACATTCACAGATACGCGCTTTAGTATTCATACTAAGACACTTCCAGCTAAGTACTTATAAAGAAAGGGTAATCATATATTTAAATATCAGGATGCTATTTTCTCTGTCTATTTTAGTCATCGAGTTCACACTAGAGCGAAACTAAATGGGTCTCAGGCAACCTTCACCAAATGCAACTCCTACTCCCAGCTCTGCGAGCTTGTCTCTGAAGCCTCAACTTCCGCTCCCATAATGCTCTGCTTCTGTCTCCCATGGAGGTGGAGTTGCTAGGCAGTCTGGGTAATGGCGAGGTTCTTTCCAGCTCACTAGCTTCTTCTGGGTTTCCTGGGAGCTCTAACTGAGCAGGTCTCGTGTCTGTCTGCATTCTCAGCTCTGGAGCAATAACACAGACAAAGCCAGTCTTAAGTGAACTGTTTGTTGACTGACTGATCACCCATGGCTTACTGTTACCAGCTCAGATTTGAGGCTCAGAATCCTTTCTAAAGCCCCAAGGGGAGTGGGGGGAGCAAGATAAACATGACTAGCAGGTTGGGTTTTAGAGCCTTTTACAGACATTCATTTCATTCAGGAAGTCAGCCTGGTTCGCGCTTCGGAAGAGAAGCTTTGATACTGGTGTTGAACCGCTGGGTTGGAGGAGGCAGAAGAAGGGTCTTCACTCTTTTATTTATTTTTCCATGTGATTTTTCCCTCCAAAGTAGGATTACCTCCACACAGTCACACGCATGCGCTTATTAGGGGAAATAAAGAGCAGGCTCAGACTTTGTTGCAAAGATAGGTAAGTATCCCAGCCTCAGTAACTAAGTAATCCAGAACTTGAGGAGTTCTAATGATAATACCATTGAATAGCCACATCTTTGATGGGACTGTGCTTTGAGTGGGTAGGGAAGGCTTCCTACAGCCCACCCCTTTCTCCATGGTGATTGCCCTTACATCATCTTGAAGAGGAATTTTTTTCTTTGTCTGCCTAGGTTAGACATGGAAACTTTGTAATCAGCCCTTTAATCATAACCATGTTGTCTCTTCTTTTTCTTAAGAATTATTTATTTACTTCATGTATGTAAGTGTATCTGTTTGGTTTTTGTTTTTGTTTCTGCTGTTTGTTTATTTGTTTGTTAGCATTTGCATGCAGGTACACACAGGAGCCAGAAGATGGCATTGGATCCCCTGGAACTGGGGTTCCAGGCAGTTGTGAGCTGCCATGTGGATGCTGGGAAACAAACTCAGGTTCTGGGCAGAAGCAATCTCTGTTTGTAACTAAAGAGCTATCCCTACAGTCCCTAGACCTCATCCCATAGATGCTATATATCAGATACAGCCTAGGACTGTATTTACAGGAAGGTTTTTATGAGCTTTGGGCTATAAGCTATATGGATTTCCTGCCATACAAGAAGAATTTAGAGATGGGAAGAGATCTACCATGCTGGGTAGTGTTTTCACAACAGCCTGGCAGGCAGTGTGGATAGAAGGAAAATAGCATTTTTGTTTGTTTTTTGACATCTTAAATATATAATATTTTTGGTATGCATGGGGTCAGTCTCTTAGCCTAAACTTCCCCTTGGGGTTGACTGACTATACACAACTGTGTTTTAGTAGATAGCAACTTTCAAATACATTTACAGGACATATAAAATTATTTAGGTATTTTCGTCCATGGTAGGCACTTGAAGTAACAGTCATTCTTTGTAGGGGTGTTTGCATTAAAGAGAGGAAGCTCAGTGGTTAAGAGTACTTATTCCTCTCGAAAGGAGCCAGGTTTGGATCCCAGTCACGCATGTTGGGCAGTGGACAGCCACATCTAACTCTAGCTTCAGGGTATCTTAGACACTCTTCTGGCTTCTGCAGGCACCAGACACACATGTGGTTCATATACATGCATACAGGCAAAACACTCATACACATAAAACATAAATGAGTATTTAAAAAAAAGAGAGAGAACATTTTCTATAGGTAATGTTAAATACAAGAGGAGACTTTGGTCTCCTAAACTCAAATAGCCAATTGGTTCTGCTTAGTGTAGTCTTTCTGGTCCAAACTGCATGCCAGTCTTCTGATACGAAGGGGTGTAAAATCCTTGAATTGCCAGAATCTCTGCAGGGCAATGTCTGAGCATGAGCATTGGAGACAGCAGCCAGGCTTCACTGTAGGCTAAACCCGGACCTCTCCGGCCTCTGCTCTCTGTTCACAGGGGAAACACTAGGGGAAAGGCAAAGGTGGACGGAGAGGTCTGTAGGAAGGTTGCTGAGGACGTAGGAGCTGGAAGCAACAACAGGCAAAAGGTGGCCTGCCCGTCAGGGAGCAAGAGGGGCTCCTTTGGTTCACAGGAAGGGAAAGAGCTGACCAAAAATGAGGGAGGGAGGGAGGGAGGGAGGGAGGGAGGGTGGAGGAGGAGGAGGAGGAGGAGGAGGAGGAGGAGGAGGGGAGAGAGAAAGAGAGAGAGAGAGAGAGAGAGAGAGAGAGAGAGAGAGAGAGAGGCGCCAGCCGCTAATACCCACAGTACCACAGTATAATAGCACTCACGTGGCCACAGACAAGCAAAGGAAAGAAGTTTCACCTGGTGCCTCCGACGTCTCTTTACCCTTGTTAGGATATAAGCAGCTTCTTTATTTGGTGTCAAGGTCAACTGTGTGAACTTAGAAGCCGCAATGAACTTAACCAGCAGGTGATGGAGAGGAATGGCTATCGAACTAGAAATCAGCGGAAACGAGGGCTTTACCTCTCAACCCGGGAGCACGCATTGCCCTAGCTACCCCACAAGCTCCCAGAGATGTCTTTTCTTCATCTTTCAAATTCATGGTGCATGTTCACTGGTCCCTAAGGACCTGCCCGGATCTAATGTTCCAAGGACATGGCATTTCTGAGTTTCCAGGCCCTCATCATCTCCGGTACCCAGAGAAAGAGCATCTGTCACATCAGTGACACCGCATTTGGATCCCGCCTTTTATTTTTCTCCAGCTAAGGTGTTTAATACTGACAGTATAATAGAATAAATCACAGCCATCAGGGCTGGGAGTGACACTGGCCACACACATTAGAGATAAACAGTCAAAAATCACTCACCCATGCCTTCCCCTTTGCCCGAAGCCTCTGCTGTCTGACGACACTAAGCTTGAACTCCGATTTCCATCTGGCTGCACAGATCGGAGCACCAAAATAACCTTCTGCATCGTCCTAATGGCTGTAATAATACTCTGCTCTCCAGCAGCCTGCCTGCCTATACCATATCAACATATGGATTGGATTTCTTCCCTGCGGCAAGGGTTGAGGGAAACGGGGTGTTACATAGTCGGTCAACAAACAATTTGCAGCTGCCGCTGAAGTCAGATTGCTCAGGTGTGAGTCTTTTCTGCACACCTTACATACAAATGACCTGGCCTCCATCGAGCAACTCCAACTTGACCGTCCTTGAGCAAATAGGTAATTTTTCTCTACCAACGTCATAGACTACAGGGGAGGCCTATGCTAACCACTCAGAAAACTTAACCCACTAACATTACATTCACAGCTCTCTATGTCAGATGAGAGTGGGTAAGCATGGGGTGTTGTAGCACAGGGTAGACCCATCGTGATGAAGACAGAAAGCTTTAGAAGGAACTCATTTCAAGAGTGAATAAGTGAAGTAGATAGTTGCTACCTTAAAGAGCTGTTTTCCTCCTCCCCTTCCCCTCTCGATCTCTCATGTGTGTGGACGTGTGTGTGTGTGTGTGTGTGTGTGTGTGTGTGTGTGTGTGTATGTGTGTGTCTACATGTGTATGTGTTGGTGATACCTGTGTAGGGCAGAACGAAAGAACGAAGCATCAGGATCCGTTATGGCTAGAGTCACAGGTGGTTGTGAGTCATCTAACATGGGTGCCAGGTTCTGAACTTGGGTCTTCTGGGAAGAGCAGCAAGCCTTCTTAACCAACTACTGAGCCATCTCTCCACATCCAAAAGTGCCTGAGTCTCTAGGTGTGTTCTTACCCAGTTGTTTATGTCCTCAAGCCCGTATCATGCATTGTTCATGCACAGCAACCTTTTACCCTCCCTTCTCCTGAAGTACATATGCCTGGACTTGAAGTTTCTCTTAGTTTCCTGAACTCCTCTTTCCTTTTCTCATCCCTAGTCTCCACTGATCTACTTTATTCTTTTCTACAAGTTTGACTGATTTTCTAGGTGACTGGACATGGGTGAGTATACTAGTTATGTGACATTTTGCGTCTGGTGTGTTTCCCTCAACAAACGCTTTCTCGTCTCATCCATGTTGCAGATAACTTCTTTATACAGCGGAGTACCATTCCACTGTACAAATATACTCCGTTTTTTCCTTGTCCGTTCTTGGTTCTCTGTGAGCTGTCGTGTGTAATGCTGCCTTTGCATGTTTCCCACAGAGAAGAGATGACTTCTTTACAATGGAATGCCACTGTATTTGTCTTTCACTCGAAAGAGCACAGAACATTTTCCCACTGCATGTTTCCTTAGTTGTGGCTATCTATAATTTGATTCTTTTCCATTTTTCAAGTTGGTGATTGTAGGCTGCTGCATGTAATGTACATGAGAAATACCTATACCTCTTAAAGTGATTGATAAAATTATAAGTAGTAACATTTTTATAGGTTGTTCTAGGTGATACCTAATCTTGATTGCGAGGTTGGTTGAATTTGGAATCTACTAAGAGATACACCTATGATGGATCTGCAAAGGCATTTGCTGGAAGGAATAATTTAAGGAAATAAACATTCCCCTGGAGGTAGCCTAATATTAGGAAAACTAAGTGGAAAATTAGCTTTTGCCTGTCTGCCTTTACCCCTTGCTGGTAACTGCATCTATTCTGTTGCTGCTACCATTGCTGTTATTCTTCAATAACATGGGAAATGACCTCAGTTTCATGGTATTGATCACGCAAGCTGAAACACAGTGTCTCTCCTGGAATCCTCAAGGCTATTAGCACCAGACTGAATCTTCTGAGGCTTCTAGTCTCACACACGAAGCAGCTTCCGGGCTCACAGGCTCTCCAGCATAAATGTAACCATTGTTGGAGTATCCAGAACACTATTTTATGACTATTGGTCATCCTGATGTGGGTAAAAGGGTAAGTAGTTCCCATGAGCCCTAGTACCGTTATTGGTGGTTTGAAGTAGTTGGAGGATCAGAAAAGATCTTGTAAATGTTCTCTGAGATCTGAGGCTGATATAGCATGCACTCTTAGTTATGCTTTCGTTAACTTCCCAACAAACGTGTAAAATCCATGAAAGGAAATGAAATTCACACTGCCTTTCTTTAAGGATGTAGCTGAAACATATTGTAACATGTAGAGCTATCCTAGAAAGTGCCCATGGTTTCACGCTCATAAAGCGTTGTGAATGAGAGTATGATGGGACTGGGAAAACCATCTCAAAAATGGAATAACTTGCCTTCCAACCATCATTCCTAAACTATACTAGTAGAAGCAAATCAACCAGCACAGGGGAAAGGGTGTTAGGTGGAGGAAGGTCAGTGGAGGCCTTGGGAATAGACACCTTCCCTTCAGACATTGGCATGTGAAGGGAATCCCTGTTTAATAACAAACATTGATTAAATATCCAGGCACTGTGCCTGGCTGCTGCTACAGGAGCAGGGACATTGTTGTGCCCTGCAGGGAGCTTAAGGAGTGTGTATATACACACGGCTTCCTACGGTGCACTTTCTGAGATCTGAAGTGGTGGTTTCAGGAAGAGAGAACAATGTCAGACATTCCAGGTGTGCCATCAGAATTCCTTATGAACCAAAGACACCATCAGCAGTTTCAACACCAAGCACACAATTTTATAAGGTTTCTACAGCTTTTATGGGACTCTGAAACTATTCTAAGATGAAAAGCTTATTAAAATTCTCCTAAAAGCCAGCCAACCAGCCACCTACGATGCAAACAGAAAAGCACACGATTCCTTCTGTAAAACAATTTGAAATAAATGGGAACCCTTATAAAGTTTAGTCAGACACAGTATGGACTAAGTTGTAGGTGCAAGTCAAGGCCAGTGTTTTGCCAGTCAACCCGCTGTGTCCTGAAACGCAGGCTCCACACTGACAGCCCCAGAATGTTACTGCCTCCCAGAGCCCTCTCCTGGCCTACACAGTGACTTCGAAAACAAATTAGTTGCCACTTGTCTTAACCTGACTGACACCGTTAGCAGAGACTGAGACAAAGCATTGGGAAAGACCGAACAGAACAGAGTGAGGGACAGGCACAGAAGCAGGACCAATGATGAGTCACAGGGCCGCTCACGGCCTTGAAGACCTTGTGGGACGGGAACTGGGACTTTATGAAGCTTTACACCCTGCATGGCAGAATTAAAGAGAGGCTACTTGTTGTATCTGCCACCAGCGTGCCTTTTAGTTTCTTAACCTAAACCAAGAAGGTGCCCAACAGTTGAACCCCTGAATTCTCTGTGTCACCTTGGCCTCACTGTCTTTCTCATGAAGACAGTCAGACCTTCGTTAGCAGGAATGACCAGAGCCAGAGATGAAGGAGTTCCCCAGGAAGCTTACTTTACTTTGCAAATGACCTTTCTCAAACACGTAACACCTAGAGATTTCACGGACAATTTCCAGCTTTAGTCTTGTCCTCAGAAGCCGGAAGCTGGAAGATCCATTAGACTTAAACCAGAATTCCACGATGATACCGATGTGCGTTTCCTAAGAGGTCCTATCTGGATGTGCATGTTCCAATGAGAGCATCTCCAGTGTGCACATGTGTTTGAAAGCCTGGCCTACGTCACTTATCTATCTGTCCTGCCTACTCACTGTGATTCGGGAGCATTTTAGTCTCTGTAATAACAATCCTTACCCTTAATACGTCCTCACACGAGAAAGGGGATAGAGACATACTACATGTGACACCTTCTCTCCAGACCTCCCCCTTTTCTGTATGAACACAGCTAGTCTGTACTTCTTCCCATAGAGGTATCACATTCATTATTGCTGCTTTGACTTGGAGGATGTTGGATCAATTAACATAATTAATTGATTATGAACTACATCCCCAGCCAGGTGCTCAAATTAAATCTCCACTTATAATGTTTAACAGCAAGGAAGACGAGGAGAGGCAGAGCAGAGAGAAGAATCGGGCCACCTGCTTGCTCTGACTGGAGAGCAGAGGAGTAGAGCCTGGTGAGAGAATAACTTGTACTTGTACTGCTCACTGGACTGGCACGTGGTGGCCCACTCTTGCAGAGTCACTACAGCATGGGCTTATGGTTGGACCAATGATATACCTGAGTTGAGATCCATGAAGAATTAGGACCAACTAGTAGAGCTATGCTGATGGACTTCTGAATGAAGAGTGAGAATCCAAGTCACTCTACCAGGAATGAGGCCCGTAGTCTTGAAAGCGCCATCCATCCCAGAAGAAGGGGCTAGATGGGGAAGTGAATCTTTTCAGGCACAGTATGAGGTACTCGAGTCTGATTTCTATAAACATATACTCCGAGGAGCTGGAGGCATCGTTCAGCATAGAAAGTTCTTGACTCAGACGCATGAGGACTAGAGTTGGACCCCCACATGCTCAATGTAAATATGCCAGGCATGTGCCATGGGCTTTAATTCCAGTAATGGGGGATAAGATGGGGCTCAGACAGTGTGGCCCAAGTAGCAAGCTCCATATGGTGAAAGACTCTCTGCTCAAAATATTTAAAAACTGAGCAGTACCTGAGGAGTAATACTGGAGGTAATGCTTTCTCTGTCTCTATGTCTTTATCTCTTCTCTCTGTCTCTGTCTCTTCTCTCTGTCTCTGTCTGTCTCTCTGTTTGTCTCTCTGTCTGTCTGACTCTCTGTCTGTCTGTCTCCATCTCTCTCTGTATCTCTCCCTGTCTCTCTCTCTCCCTCTCTCCTTCTCTGTCTCTCCCTCTCCCTCCTCTCCTCTCCTCTCCCATCCCCTTCTCTCTCTCTCTCTCTCTCTCTCTCTCTCTCTCTCTCTCTCTCTCTCACACACACACACACACACACTTTAAATAAAATGAATGAATGAACAAAAAAATGAACAAATCAATATAAATTTTAAAAGTATTTACCTTTAATGCCTCATTCCCCATCCCACCCCGTGTGTGTAGGGAGCTGAGGTATCTTAGGGTGGGACCCAAGCGTTGGGCTTTTTAAACTGTCTGAGACAGTAGACACCCCACAACCAGCCGCGAGACAGAGATGACCTGGAGTGTGGCCAGGTCTCTCAGTGCTCTGCTAGGACTTGGTAATGTGTGTCCGGCCTCCCTGCTGCAGGATCTCTGGCTTTTGGAAGCAGAAAGTGTTACTGGGTCAGCTCTGTGCACAGCCTTCGTAATGCAGACAAATGTCAGGGGACAGGCACTAAATGAAATGTCACTGTAAACTAAGGAGAATTTGAACCCAAGGCTGCCAGGTGAACAGGGCTCCTTTTAAAACGGACGGTGGAGAGTCTCCTAAATCCACAGTCATTTGAAGAGAGATTAGTTTGGCCTATGGATATTTCCGGAGCAGTTGCCTGAAATTTCCTTTTAGAACACTGAGGTCCCCTCTGCCCTGCCTCCACATCCCTGTACTTCTTTAAGTGTTCTCCTCACAACAACCAGATCCATAGAAACAAATTTAACCCTCTGGAATTACTCTCCAAATACATTCAACATTTCTGTTCAAAGTGCTACAAATAAAATCAATGCTCTAACTCCCAGTGCATGGGGCAGACCTTAACCACACAAGGACACACCGAGAAGCAAGCATTATACAGTCAAGGTGGCTGTGGACATAGGGGAATTTAAAAGAAAGCGCTCCGAACTATTTTTAAAATAAAATGCATCCCACTGGGACTGCAATTGCCCACTGCAGACTATTCATAAATCAGGGAACAAAGAGAGGCTTCATATTCTCTGTCTTTTGGCCAAAGGAGGAGAGAGAGCAAGAAAGAGAGAGAGAGAGAGAGAGAGAGAGAGAGAGAGAGAGAGAGAGAGAGAGGAAGAGATGAGCTGAGAACACAATACAGCCCACCTGACTCTGTTGACTCTTTTTCATTCTTGAAAAGATGTTTCTGTCTTGGGGAAAATGCATTAAGCATAATGCTCCCAGTAACTTTGGCAAAATATTCCAAATATTATAAAAGGCTGTTGAACATTATTAGATGAGTCTGTGCTGCGGTTATTTTTAATATCCCTGTGAACATTCGATATTTGCTCTGATGGTTCCCAGCAGAGATTTATGACTAACGGAGAGCTGACTTGAGGTTGAGTGGGGAGGAAGGCAGCTCATGCTGGAGGAATACTGAGTCCCTTGGAAGAGTGAGAGTTTGGCCGTGGCAGCGAAGCAGAAGCTTGTGAGGTACGCATGCCAATGAAGGTGCTCATGGAACGAACGAGAACAAGCATTCATTCCGGCAGACACAACAGCCCCCCTCCCACCGCATCTCTCGGGATGCTTCCAGGATTGCCAGAGCTGAAAATTAAATTATAAGCCTCAAACATGACATTGAAAATGGAATGTTTCCTCTAACACTATCAATAGGATGACACATCTGTTGGAGGGGCAGCACCAACCCTGGACCAAGCCTGCAAATTGTGATGAGGCAGATGCTGGCTACTGCCCCATCTCTCGCTGCGCGTATTTCCTCAAGTTTCCAGTGAGAAAGCTGTACTACTGCTGAGTATATATACTCTGAAGTCTTCCGTATGTATAGCAAAGGAGGTCCTTACAGAGGTCCACTGCAAGCTGTGGCAGCAGCCTAGAGGAATGGTAGTATTACTCTGTCATAAGCACCCAGAGACAAAGATTGGAGACTGTAGTTCAAGACGTAAGCACCGTGCCCTGCTACAGAAAGCATTCATGCTGGCTTTTTATCTTATGATATGGTGTTGCCAGGCTGGAGAGGCAGCTGGACAAACAGACAGGCAATAGTGTCTGTTTCTGTGCTTCAAAGCATACTCATTAGAAGGGGCAATGAGCCATTAGTCAAAAAAAATCCCTTTCAGTTATAAGTAAAAGCAGATCAGCTTAGATCACTTTGCTTAGCTCCTATTCCTAGAGAGTCTCAGTAAGGAGAGTCCACGTCATCTAAGTCACTCTGAGATAACAACACAACAATAACCCAAAAAGGCTAGAGGTCGGGAACGAGGGATGGTTGGGGAGGGGCAACACCCTTATAGAATAAGGGGGGGGATGAGATGGGGGAATAGCATTTGAAATGTAAGTAAAAATCTCCAATTAAAAAATAAAAGCTAGGTGAATAAGGAAGGCACAAATGTCACCGAAGAGAAAGCCCACAGTTGAAGCCTCTTGGTGTGAATAGGTTTGGAATAGGCAGAGATTTTGAGATTTTGTTATTCTTCAAGGAAGGGAATAGAAGAGAACATAAGAGCATTTAATTACACACTCTCTCTCTCTCTCTCTCTCTCTCTCTCTCTCTCTCTCTCTCTGACTGTACCGCTATATCTGAAGCACTTGAGATCCCGGACTAAAGGGCTTTGACCTTTTAGGCAAATGTTATATCTGGGAGCCCTGGGTTTTGCCTTTCAACATCCTACATCAATGTACATGTTAAACAAAACACTTTGGAGGCAAACACGACCCCGCATCAATAACATTTGTGACTTCCGTTTTAGGAGATTAAAAATCAAGGCTATTCTACTTATTGAGATAGGAAATGAAACTGATAGAAGTGAAACAGAACCAGACAGAGCGTGCGAAGGATCACGGGGCTATTCCAGCCCCCCACCAAGGTTCTTTTCTTCTTCCCTCGTTTTTTGATTGTATGAGCCCTCATGGGATCTCCTTATTTTTTGACACATTTTGTCAAGGTGATCACACCAAGTCCCGGGAGATTATTAACTATCAAGTTCTACATCTCTCTATGGCTCAAGCTTCTCTCCAGGATATCAAAAAATTGTTCAGATAACGGCCTGTTAGACATCATCACTTGCATGGTGTAAGAACAGCTTGAGTTCAAAGAGTCACAGTCTCACAAAACATCTTAACCGGCGAGCGAGTTCATCTTCTGTTTTCAAGCCCTGGGGATTAACACCAGCAAAGCCAGAGTGAGAAGAATTGGGAGCAGCAACATCTCCAGCTCTCCTCAAAGCCTCACCTGCTTGTCCAAGGCCAGCACTTGCAAGAAGGTCTTGTTATTCCATGTATACTTATCTTTCTCATTAAAGTTACAAGCCAGCAGAGCGAAAGCTCACTTGTACTCACATTTACACACACACACACACACACACACACACACACACACACACACACACACGTTTCTGCTCTCAAGTAGTTTTGGTTTATGTAGCACGTGGCAGAGAGCAGACAATAGTCTTTGTTTTTAACAATGGAGCACACCTAATACCGTCTTTCTCATGGCTTTCCTTGCTATAGATCTACTTCCGGTATTCTGCCTATGCTCTTGGTCTCGACATAGGCTGGGATCTAATATGATGGAGGAATGTATTCCAAACACTGAAAACATTCTACTTTTACATGAAGGTTCATGTCTTGCCATTCCAGAAGAATTTGGATAAGCAGTCGTGCCCTTCTGCTTCTGGGGTTATTGACAAGCACTGACCTTTCCAGGTCCTTAAGTAAATGCAGCGTTTTCCTGACAGGTGGAGAGAGCAGCCATTGCCCCAGAGTCCCTGAACGATAGATTTGTCCCCACTTACTCAACACCCTGAAACCCCAACAGCACCAGCCCTCCCTGTGATCCCAGTTTGGGCCACAAGGTTTGTGCACTTAAACACATACTCTCCAAACTTACGCTCCAGCAGTCCTGTGTTCCTGGAACATTCTCTGTAAACAGAAACCAACCCAGCCTTCCTAGAATATCTCTAAAGTTCATTTCCCCTACCTCTCCCACTCTTCCATCTCCACATTCAGCTAACCTTGAGTGCTTCCAGCCCTCGGGACAACCAAACACTGTTACTGCTACCCTTTGCATCTGGTTTTGTGGGGGTTTGTTTGTTTAGTAAAACAAACCTCCTAGACGTCCCATCTCTTCCTTGATGCTCAAGTATGGGCACAGAGGTCAGGGTTGGGCAGAGACCACATCTGATGTATACCTTTAGCATGGTGTCTCTTCAACTATCCTAAGTTTTCCTTTGCATAGGGCTTATCCTAATATGTCTAATTATATATAATCTATCACATATATTGCCTTTTTAAAACTGCCAGCTTTTGTGAGCCAGGATTTTTAAAGTTTTAGTCATTGTTTTTTTTTCCCACAAAAATTACTGATTTGTCTTATCATCATCAGCATCACCATCATAATCATCATCATG
This sequence comes from Rattus norvegicus, assembly GCF_021556685.1. Taxonomy (NCBI): domain Eukaryota; kingdom Metazoa; phylum Chordata; class Mammalia; order Rodentia; family Muridae; genus Rattus; species Rattus norvegicus. The sequence goes on from NC_141543.1 coordinate 27,402,057, forward strand.
CAATAGGGAGAGATCATGGAGGCTTCCTCACAGAATTCCTCAGATCTGGTAAGATGCCAAGACAACCAAAGAAGACAGATTCTGTGCTATTCTCTGCTGAGTTATGAAAAGAAAAGAAGTATCACCTAGAGGTGACAGAATATGTTGAAAGCAATCTTTCGAAGGCATATTTTAGTCTTGTGAATAGTAACCAAACCCTGTAACCTCATTGAAACCTAAAGGTTGTTCTGTACAATTAGAGTGCTGGGCTTTTCCAAACTGGACCTTTCAGCTATTGTTTTAGGATATTCCAGAAAGGTACCTGGAGAGATTTGTGGACAGCGATGCTTACAGGTTTCCAGTGAATCCAAGATATTCAAAGTACCTTTACTGTGTAATGTCAGCTGAACCAAGACAAATAAGTCTCTGGAGCTTGCTGGTGGATCCTGAATTTCTGGTTCATTAACATGAGCTACATTGATGTTACACCAAAGTACACAGATCAAAATTTATTGCACAAATTATTTTAAAGATATCAGAAGTGAGAATATAGTTTATAAAATACTCAGATAAACTTAGCTTAAAATGTGTATGTATGTGTTTACACATTTGCAAAGCACATTGAAGTGTTAGTGGCATATACTGCCTCCTATTTATTTATTTATTTATTTACTTATTTTAGAACTTATGAAAGCAAAATTTCAAATACCCAGTTTTACCTAATTCTTCATTTAACCCCAACACAAACAGTTTGAGATACATAGAAAAACTAAATCATGGCCCCCTCTCAAGAGAGTTGAACTGCTAGCTAGAAGGAAAGGCTCTTTGAGGAATGGAAGCCAGGGTGAATCTTTTTTTTTTCTTTTTTTCGGAGCTGGGGACTGAACTCAGGGCCTTAAGCTTGTTAGGCAAGCGCTCTACCACTGAGCTAAATCCCCAACCCCACAGGGTGAATCTTTTGGTCCCCTGGGCACTGCTTGACACAGAAGGCAGCCAGTTCTGCTTATGTAACCAATGTTTCTTGGTTACCATTTCGGGTTGAAAGGTTGGACAACAGGTGATGAGTACAAGGACTGGCAGGGAAGCTTTGCTAGATGCTCTCCTATGGCTCATCCAGTATAAATGGTACTGGAGAAAGGAGCAATGCCAGGACGTTTAAAAGAGTGGTTCATATGGAATAGAATTGCACAACAGGGTTACCAACCATGTGGGCTGGGGCTTGGGGCAGTAATGATTAAGAAAAAATTTAAAGCATATATCCAAAAAGTCTTGGAAATAGAAGGTCAAACCACTTTCCCACCAGCTTTTAAAAGTTTAACCATTTGTTTTTTGTTTGTTCGTTGGCTCAAACATAGCTCTTGAATGTGACTCACTATATGTGAAACCTGTCTCCACTTCTGATGCGCCCGACCTTAGATAATTCATTTAATTCTTCCACGACTTAGTTTTCATATATATACATATATATGTATATATGTATGTATATGTGTGTATGTATATATGTGTGTGTATATATGTGTGTATATGTGTGTATGTATATATATATGTGTGTGTGTGTGTGTGTGTGTGTGTATGTGTGTAAATATGTATCTCAAAAGGAACTCACAACAACAGCCACCTCACAACATTATTATGAGCCCTGAGTTTACACAAACCAAATGTTTGGACTGGCACTTAGCACAATGCACTCAAGGACTGGGAGAATTCTTTTCATCCTGTCGCCGCAGAGGATGAGCTCACGCAATGCACTCTTCCTTGGGAAGCACAGAATGCAAGCAAGAGGCACAGCCACCCAGAGGGGCAGAAGCCGGAGGAACGCAGGGCTGACTCCCAAGGCTCCTAAGCCACGCAGAACAGCAGCACATCACACCTCTCTGCACCCTAATGTCACTCTCGAAAAAACAAAACAACAACAACAAAAAGAAAAGCAACGACAACAACAACAAAAAGCTCATGCGACCTGCCTGGGAACTTGCCTGACCTCCATATTTAAAGTAGAGGCTCTTTCCTGAGAGGCCACGGGGCTTGGTGCCACCAGGCTGCTGCTTGGTCCTGTCATGCATGTTCACTCCAGGTCCACTTGAATGCTATTTAGTGGAGGATTAGTCGTTTACTAATTACCAATTACACCAGTGGCTCCAAGACCTAAGGTCAGCCATTTTCCTCCTCCACACCAGCAGAATGCGCCACAGTGGAGGCCACACCGGTAATTTACAGGTCTCTACTTTAGAGAAGAGACCACACTAGAGAAAGGCGGGGAAGGGATCTGTGCTGAGAGTACGGCAGGAGTTGGTCGACAGGAGCTTCCGGTACTTTCCCTCGTGATGCTTAGCCCCTTTCTACCGCCAGAATATCATCTGTACTCTTGTTAGATCCTGCGGCAGGCTGGCGTGGGTACCTGGATCAGGTAGGACCCTGGTCCCCCCATCATTTTTCTAGGGTGGCAATTCTTTTCTACCTGGAGAGTCCTCCACGCGTGTTTGTCAGACTCGCTTGTATGTGAGGAGGATGTTTGTTTTATGCTCAGTGTCCTGGGTTTTAACGAAGCAGGGCACAGGAGTTGATCCTGCCAAGATCCCCGCTCATGGACCTCTAGGCTAATAAGTACTGAGATGATCTTGCACTTTGATTTCATGAATAAGAAAGTAAACTGCAAAATGCATGACATTTAAAAAATGATTGTTATTACCGAGTATCAAGTTTATTTTAACCCTCTCTGTGGTGGTTCAGTCTTGAGCTGCGTGTGCCACACGCCAGATTGTATCTCCAGATACTCCCCTCCTTAAATATGCGCTTATTTACTTCCTGCAGAGTTCAATTTTAGAACCCATCAAAGTAGATCCACTCAGCCTCCGACTCCATTTTCATGCATAAATTCATAGATGCCTTCAGAAGGAATTGCACTTACATATGCAAATACTTCCCGATGCCTTCTCATTTCTACTTTTGGACTGCACAGTTTTTAATTCATGCAAACACATTACGCAAACAAATATGGACCCAATAACAACACACGGCATGTGCAAATTGCTAATTGCAAAGCCACGAGCTTGATACGGCCAAGCTACTTCTGTTATTATCAATGGCGGAGGGGCACGTGACGAGACGAGGGTGAGGAGAAGCACGTTTGAAAGTAAAATTCCGGCACCTGATTTTGTGGGGGTGTAAATATTAATAAGGGGGAAAAGGCGACAAGCAAATCCTGGGTTCAACAATAATCTGGAAGCCGCAACTTAGTGCCTGATCTGGAAGCCAGGGCCTGCCTTTGATGGGGGTTAGGAACAAGAGCGTGTATTTCAGCCTAGGATTACAGGAAGGAAAACTGTAGCACAAAAAAACCCCAAAAACTATGACAGGAAAGGAGAGCTTTCAACTGCGATGCATGTATGTTGCCTTTTCGGATGTCTCACTTTGTTTTAGTGATGCCGTGGACATCCTAGCTTCTCCATGGTGATGTGTGCCCTCCGCTCACTAATTAAACTAGGTCTCCTTACTTTTTCCCCATCCACTGCCCACTGTCCACTACGTGGGGTCAGGCATAAGCTTAATGAAATAAACCACATGTTAAAGTTGCTCACAGATCGAAGGCAATCAAGCCAGAGCGAGCATCAGACAGCCCTGTTTTCTCCGGGAATATCAGTACATTTCATTTTCAGGAGGACGGTGCAAAGAAAGTAAGACTAAAGATCAAATTAAAAATTGTCTCCTACAAAGGGCTACGATGACAACAAAAGCGATTTTAACTGCTTATTGATTTCTTTAAAAACATTTTGTTAAATATTAACAGGAGTTCAGTAAAAATGGGAATATTTAAGTTGTTTCAGAACAACATCTGACCTGAACTTCTATAAATCTCGAGCGCTATGCTACTTAATTAGATACGAGAGTATTTTCTATAGAATAAAAAAAAGGTAAAAAGTAAGGAAGCCAAGAAGCCAGGAATGGAATCCCATGTGTAGGTATCTCCTTAGGAATTAAATTCATTCCGGGGTATTTACTGCTGAGGACTCAGAAAAAAGAAATAAAGAAACAGTGTTAGAAAACAAATGATGCACTAACCCAGCTGGACAGGGCTGAGCCCCTGGGTGCTGGCTGTGTGACCCTGCCTAGTGCAGCCACTGCGCTTGCGCATTCTCTTGTAGTTTTGCTGAGCCATTAACGTGGCCGGTGCATGCTCGGCTGGTATTCGAGAAAAAGGCACAGAGCAAGTGCGACTTACACTCTGAACTCCGCAGTGCTCAGCCTCACTTCACGGGCCTAGACAAGTAACCACGGGATTCGACACGATACTGGACACGAAGAGAAAGCCAACTGTTTGTGACTCAGAGAGAAGTCTTCCTAAATAAACCAAGATGTTGCAATAAAAGGGAGGTTTGGCGCATAGGAAACGGAGATCTGCATGGGTAGAATTGTATTTAAGTGTTAATGTTTTTCACTTACAATCTTAAACGTGGAAATAAGAACACAGGAATCAGAATTAGCATCACATTGTGCGTTCATGCCTGTGTGTGTTATAATTTACTATGTTTTGCCAGAACGTTCTCATGTCTTTTAATATGTATGTGATTTATTCAAAGTGAATATAATTGAGTGGAGGAGTCAAAACGAGCTCTCAGAGGTTTGGAGTAAGCTTCAAAAAAAAAAAAAAAAAAAAAAAAAAAAAAAAAAAAAAAAAACGGTGTGAAAGCCTCAGACGAAACAGCCAGAAAGTTTCCATTGTCTCAGGAATACTTGCCTTTTATGAAGGCAAGGACCTGTTTCTAGGTACATCTTAGGAAACTCTGTGAAAGCACCTTCCACATTGCTGAGCAAAATAGCATCCATGATAAAAAAAGGGAACTTTTCACCCGCGAGAGTTAGACAGGGCAAATATTTGTTTGTAACTAAGAGTTCTGTAGTTGCTTACACTTCCGTCGCCACCATGAAACAGGGCAGGACAGGAATGGGGCTGAATCCGAAAGGGTTGGGCAGAGCTAGGCTGTGAGCCTATCAAGCGGGGCGGATCTGCCTACCTTGTCTAGAAAACTCATCGGACTCCCGGTGCACCAGGTCTGTGACTCGGTTTCCATAGTGCATTCTGCTGTCATGGTCATAAGCCTTCAGGGTCTCACTGGAACTGTAGGACTTCTGCGTGGGCACACGGCAGTCCTCACTGTCCAGAGAGGAGCTGGTGTAGCGACACTCCTTGCCACACCGTCCCCTGGTCAAAGAGCGATGTCGCCGATCCTTCACATCCATTATTGCAGATGAAATGGAACTCCGCGACTTTCAGAAAAGGGGAGGCTGGAGTTGTGGCACCTGTCACTTTACCCACCTAGAAGCATAAAAATAAAAATAGATAATTAAGTAAATAAATGACTGTGATTACAAGCAGTGCAGACTTTAGTTCTGACTTACGTGGAAACATAGATGGGAAACTGGCAGGCCTATACACCTCCTTTGGGAAAAGCTTACCATATACTTAAACCATCAGTCTACATGCAGCTCTAGACAATGCATTCATTTTCTTACTGTCTAATTTTATAGATTTGGGGGAAAAGTAATAACAGGAAGCCCCATCTCCTGATTGCGTGTGCACAAATGACACGGTCATTCTGTTGCTGGAGTGGGAGATCTAGTTACGAAGTCAATCAAAGCCAAGTTGAGTTTGCTCTTGTTTATTGTGAGATTTTTTTGTTTGTTTTCTGGTTTCCTTCCTTCCTTCCTTCCTTCCTTCCTTCCTTCCTTCCTTCCTCCCTCCCTCACTCCTTTCTTTCTTTCTCTCTCTCTCTCTCCCTTCCTTCCTTCTTTCCTTTCTTCCTCCCTCCCTTCTTTCTTTCTCTCTCTCTCTCTCCCCCTTCCTTTCTTCCTTTCTTCCTTCCTTTCTTTCTTTCTTTCTTTCTTTCTTTCTTTCTTTCTTTCTTTCTTTCTTTCTTTTTCTGTATGGAAGGATTAGCGAGAAAATAAGTACCCAAACAGGAAGATATGTGGGAAGAAGAAAGGAAGATAAGGGGAGAGAAGAACAGAAGGAAAGAAAAGAGCGAAGTCCTAGTGGCCATTTAGAAATAGTAATGGTTTGCTGCGATACCAGGTTATTCGACCAATGTTTAATCAATGTGATGGGCCAGGGGAATAATCATATAAGGTGCTGATGATATGCAAATTATCTTCTGCTGATCTCTCTCTCTCTCTCTCCCTCCCTCCCCCCCCTCTCTCTGTGTGTGTGTGTGTGTGTGTGTACATTCTTTAGTGAGTATGGGTGCAATTTCACATGTGCAATACTTGCCCCGGTCAGAGGACAGCCTTGGGTGCTGAGCCCTCTTGTTCTTTTCTCTGTTGTGTACCCCAGGTTAGCTGGCCCACAGGCATCTGGGTCTTCGCCTGGCTCTCCCTCCTATCGAGTAGAGCCCTGGGACTCTATGTGAGGGTGCTACAGTGTCCCACTTTTCACAGGGATTTCCTTGGGATTTGGGCTCAGGTTCTCATGTTTGCAAAGTTAGTACTTTCCCTATCGAGACATCTCCTCAGTCCACCCCTGGTTTCTTCCGTCAGCCTTCAGCCAACGACAATCAGTGTTTCCTCTTAGGAGATCTGTATCTGATAATAGCCGGGCATTTCTTCCCAGTGACCGGTCAACAAGAGGACTTACTGAGAGATGTGTACCCTGCAGAACCACCTGTTCATTAACCTAAATGTCCACTGCCCCTCTCAGTGACAGGATGCCTACTACACAAAGGGGGAACAATGTGGAGCTGTGCGTCTGATATAGGGAAGTGGATAGGAAGGAACGTTTCTGACATATCAACTGCTCTTTGGCTTCACAGGGTATGCCAGACATCACTCAGAAAACACCAACCTTCTGCTTAGCAAATCATGACAAAAAGACTTAGGTGCTCCAGAACTCCAAATTTCCTCGCTGCTTTCATTTGCCATATGAAATAGCATGGGCCCCAGAACCAGGGCCCGGATAGAACAGATCAACAGCGATTTTAATTAAAGTGGAAAATACAACCCAGAACCAGGGTAATGGTTTTTGTGCAGGCCACTGTTGCTCATGTCTCCTCAGTGTGTCAGGAACTGCTTGGGAAAACAGATCTGTAGTTCTCAAGCCCTCTGCTCTTCACTGGCTATTTAGACACTGAAGTGGGACATCTCTATGTACAAAAGGGCTAAGCCGCCTGCATACGAGGACAGACAGACCTAGCCAGAGGTCTAGAAATGAAGTCATTCTGCCTTTCTCTTTTCACACAGAGATCTCTTATCTCCAGGATCCTCCCAAACAAACCATTCCTATACATTATCAACCCTTGCTCGAAAAGTAGAAAATTCTGTTTAATAATTGGGAAGAATAAAAAGAGCGCACACTTGTTACAAAGCCCAAGAAGAACGATGATTTTTTGACACAGTTGCTTAGATAATAAACCATATAGTTTCCTGATGTCATTAGTTCCTCAGTCAGCAGGTTGAGAAACACCACTGAGAGTTACGCGCAAGACCTCAGGACCTTTGCAAAGGACACGATACCGGCATGGAAAATTGTATTGCTATAATCAATTCAATTATCATTATATTGATGCAGTTTCCAGAGGCCAAAGCCCCTTGTCCTTAATGTTGGCATGATTTTAGAATCCATGCATAGTCTCTACTGGGGTGTGTGGTCATCAAAGTGTGGTAGATGGCCAATCTAATCATGGCCACTCACTAGCCAATGACCTTGTCTAAAATAATGTGTAGCCCTTGTAATTTGGTTTATCAGTCATTCAAAAATGGAAAAAAAATCACAGCATCTTCTTCACAGAGATCTCATAAAATTTAAAGCAGCATTATTATAGAATATTTCCCAATGTGGTATCTAGAATGTGACAAACAGCGCAATGACAGCATGTGCTTTATTCTCCTGATTATTAAAATCTCATGTTTGTTATGTAGTTAGAGTCTTGCATAAGACAGTGTGGAAAGAGGGTAGACGATGTCAAGAAACTACTGTTCTTGTTCAGGCCAATGCTTAAACTAGACACTGATCAATGAATCCCTCGGACCCTGGTGTAGAAAAAAAACCAACGCTACAGAGTCACAGGTGGTTTGAAAGATGAAGGTTATTGGTCGACTTTTATAATTTGCTTCTGTTTTGTTTCACTGCTTAGTTTTTTTTTCCTGTTAATATTAACGTAGCAGATCTGTTCCTCGCTGCTTTGTGATTGTGTCTCAAAGGCTCTCTCTTGCTCTCGCTATGTATGTGTATATTTGTACAAGTTTTTAGTTTATTTTGTAAAACCTGCCCAGAGTGGGAGGCTAAATGTTCGTCACTTGTTAGCAAAGTGTATGGACTTTGGGTTTAGACATCTCTATTTCTGCCTTAGGCGAGCATTGTCCTTTCGCTAACACATTCCCTTTTCTCAGCTCACTATTATTGAACTGAGCTTGCCAGCAGTGCTCCTGGGTAAGTGATAGAAATTTACACGCAAAATTAGTGACATTTTAGGGGAGCTGGATGTCTTAAGGAAGTGGGCAAAGTGCATACACTACCAGCAAATGAATGCTTTCTTTTTGCCTTCAGCTGCAAATTTAAAAATTGTCAATATGAGAAACAACAAAGCGAGAGAAAGTATATTAAAATCTGAATCCCTGGCTTCTCTTTTAAGAGTCAGAGGTCAGGAGAAGGCTTCTAGATAGATGAGACATATATGTATGTTTCCTGATTCTCCTCATAAAGTATGAATGAAAATAATCAACCCAACCTCCGTAAAACAAGTGCAAGAAGAACCTGAATGGAGTAAAGAAAAATACACCCAGGTGCCAACCTACCAACCATGAAACAGTACAATCTCTTTTTGCCATGCATTTTCAGACTCGTAGGGAAGGAAGATAACATTCTCCAAAACAAAAATGCCAAAAGAAAAAGAAAAAGGAAAAACTGGCAGAGTTAAGTCAGTTCCTTATCCTCTACCAAAGATTATGGAAAGTTCATCTAATTAAAAAAAGAAAGACTTTACATTTCAGTTATCCTACTGAGGCAACCCAGTGGTATGGGAAGTGGGCAATATTCTCATTTCTACCTTCAGCAGGGAGTCATGATACCATGTCAGTGAAGCATTTCTCTTGAAACAAAATGGTTCCAAAAAAGGCCAATGCAGTGGTTTAAATTGGTTTGGCCCCCATTGGTTTGCCTGTGAATGCTTGGCCCATAGGGAGTAGCAGTATTAGGAGGTTTGACCTGGTTGTAGGAAGTGTGTCACTGTATGGGTGGGAGTTGAGGTTTCTTATATATCCAGGCTATGCCCAATATGACATGTGATTTCCTCTTTGCTGCCTGAGAATCAAGAAGTAGAATTCTCTTTTCCTCCAGCACCATGTCTGCCTACATGATGCCGTGTTTCTCGCCATGATGATAATGGAAACTGAAACTGAAAGCCAGCCCCAATGAAATGTTTTCCTTCTTAAGAGTTGCTGTTGTTATGGTTATCTCTTCCCAGCAATGGAAATTCTAACATAGCCATAGAGTTCCAAGATTTTATCCATTTTAGGCTATAATGACGCTCATTTTTCCCAAAGGGAATCTGATCTTCCAAGTCCACAATACGGCACACTTCCCCACTGACTCCATACAGGGAGAGCTGTAGTAGAAAGTTGAGTGATCCACTATCCAGCAAGAACAGGGAATCTTTCTGCTCCTTGTAGCCTAACTAGATACCAAACATGAGGCAGCACCACGACCACTCTACCACAAACACCCAGAGACAATCAGAACAGGTCTGTATAGATACGACCCTGTATCACGACTTGCACCTTATAAGGAACCCTGACTTGTTAAAGTTAGTTTAGCAGTTATAAGGGAGAGAGTCTCTATTTTCTCACCAGAGCAGAGTCATAAGAAACCAAATTTATAGATTTATGTAAATATAGAAGGTTTAAATAACCTGATACCACTAACATCATAGAACAAAACACTCTGTCAGCATGGAAACCAGAATTATTTGTTACACAAAGAAGGCCTGCGTTAGATGAAAATAGAAATGCTACTCAGCTGAGATCAATGCCAAGATAACAGTGAATGAACCCCAAGTAAGGTATCTAAATGCATCCATATGCAGAGGGATCACATATACCACAGTCAAACTTCTGAAAAACGAGAGATGAAGAAAAGGCGCAAGAAAGCACTGAGGAAAAATGAAAAAACACTGTGGCTATAAGGCTAAAAGTTGAACGAACCTAGAATACTCTTTGAAACCATGATGAACGGAGAGTTACCACAGTCAATTTCAGGACATGAGGAAGTTCACCACACCACACTGTATTCAGTGAAGATACTTATTTAAAAGAAGGAGGAGCCAAGATAAATCCATGCAGAGATGTACAGTAGTCCATCACTAGGTGAGCAGATCTGAAAGTGTGGCTAAATTGTTCAGTAAAATATAAAGGATTCCATAAGAAGAAAAACCGGAGATAACCGGAAGGATAAGTGAACACAAGAAGCAAAAGTGTGCTGAATGAAACTTGCACCCTTCTTTTGAGGGCGCCAAATTCTTGTTAATGGTGGAAGAAAATATATCATCACTGATATGATTCTAAATATATTTTGAGGTTATATTTAAGAAATTAATGTAAAATTGGAAATAATAAAGGGATGTAAAGACAGCTAAACTTTCCACATATTACTCTGGATAATAAAATATAAATGAAGTAGACTGTGAGCATACACATACACACACACACATACACACACACACACATACACACACATATACACACACATACACACATACACACACATACACACATACACACACACATACACACACATACACACACATACACACACATACACACATACATACACACACATACACACATACATACACACATACACACACATACACACATACATACACACACGTACACACATACATACACACATACACACACATACACATACACACACATACACACACATACACACACATACACACACATACACACATATACACACACATACACCTACACATATACACACATACACACATACATACACACACACACACATATACACACATACACACACATACGTACACACATACACACACACATACACACACATACACACACACATACACACACACATACACACACACATACACATACACAATGACTATACAATCTGTCCAAAGCGATCAATTCAAGATCATTATAAATACATCAAAATCTAATTCTAAAGATTTACATAAAGCAGGAAGAAATCAAATTAAAAATATAGAAATGAAAGAATAAACAGAATATAAAAAATGCCAGACTCAGGCCCTAACCAAAGAATAAATATACTAAATATAAATGGTATTAATATATCAGTTAAAAGATAGAGACTAGATCAGCAAATTTTTAGTATATGTGCTGCTGAAGTGAGCACTAAGCAAATTTTTCAAATGTTCCAAATCTATACTGCTAATATGTCACTGCAACTATGAGATTGTGGGCATATTAAAAATATTTTAGCATACAAATATTAAAATAGAAGAATGACTATATTAATATTACATAAAATGGCCTTAATAGGTAAAGAGGATTTCCAGAGTCAGAGAAATCCATTCTATGATCAGACAAGGATCAATTTTCCAAACATATGGCAACTCTAAGTAAATGTGTGTTCAAAAGACAGAGCAAAATACATGCAGAAAAAAGAAAGGGAAGCACTTTCTAGTTCATCATAGGTAGGGGAAGGAAGCAAGGAAGCGAGGGAGGGAGGAAGGAAGCAAGGAAGCAAGGAGGAAGGAAGGAAGGAGAGAGGGAGGGAGGGAGGGAGGAAGGAAGGAGAGAGGGAGGGAGGGAGGAAGGAAGGAAGGAAGAAAGGAAGGAAGGAGGAGGGAAGGAGAATGAGGTTAAAGAAAAAAGTAATAATTTTTCTATTACCTAGCAGAATTCAGTAACTTATAAAAATATTGCACACTATGACAAGGAGGCTTATTCTGGGATGGGAACCGGAGCTGCGGCTGAAGCTCAGAGAATATGATCCACAATAGTAACAGGCTAAGGAGTTGTGATCGCGTGACAGTAGAAACCCGTGCAGAAAAGCCTCAAACAGAAGTCCGCCTCCACTTATAAGACCACACCCTCAAGAGCAAAAATAGACGGGGGGGGGGACTCCTTCGATTTGAACAAGAGCAACTGTGCACAAACTCATGATACTCAGCGGTAGCATAGTCCTTTGTTTCTAAGAATAAAGACAAGGCATTGGAAACCACTCTCCCCAGTCCCATCAGTGCCATGCTCTACCTTAGAGCCCGTGGATCAGAAAACAAAGGTCACGACAAGGACCATATTAGTAAATGGCGTAATAGTTGTACAAAACTTTATGAAAGTATAATAAAATCCTAGACTATGTGCAAGTGTTGCCAGTGTCACAGGAATCAAACTTAACATGAAGAAAACACTTGGGCTCCGACACTCTAGCAATGAGCACATGCGTCCTGGGAATCAAAACACAATGCTATTTACAATCCCCCAAAGTGCAATAGCGAGAACTAACAAGACAGACACAGACATTACGTTTTGAAACTGTATAAAGCAGGGTGAAAGAAATTAAATAAGTAATGTGTATCAGGTTACAGTTTGGAAGACAGAACAAAATAAAAACGGTTCTTCTCACGTCAATACATACATTGAAGGAAGCTCATATGGATTTGCAGAAGACACAGACGAGATTGTGGCAAATTTATGCTGATAGGCAGGGAAACTAGAAGGGTGTGAGCAGGCTCCGTTTACTCAAGTTAAACTTCAGGGATTTACAGCAATCGGTATTAAGGACATGGCAGATGGACAGAGACATTAACATACCAGAATCAAGAATCTGGGATCATATCCATGCAATATGTGTATCGGCTCTTTAAAGAAGATGCCAGCATCATTTGATAAAGAAAGGTCCTGTGGTAACAGAGGGAAGGTGGAGAGATCCCTACTAGAAAAACTCGCTTCTCTTTTCTCTCATTTTATTCAAAGAGCAACAGGATATGTATTAACAATCTAGAAGTGAAATACAGATGTTTTAGAAAAATTGAGAAACCTTGACACTGAAGAAAAGAATGAAATATGGCTTGAGACATTTTATCAAATATAGAGCTCTAAAAAGATAAGTTAATGTAGTTTAATCTCTTCCCAATTAACTTATTTTTTTAATCTGTAAGGAACGTGGTAAGGGGGCATAAAGAAAATCCGTAAGGGACCTGAGAGATGGTGTAGTAATTATGAGCCCATACTGCTCTTTCAGAAGACTTGAGGTCAGTAACCAGCATCCAAGTTAGGTGGCTCACAACTGTCTGTGACTCCTGCTCCAGGACAATTTGACATCTTTTTTCTGGCTTCTGCAGGCATATGTACACTACACACACAGAGACACACACGTGCAAACACACACACAACATGTATACACATATACACACATACATGCACACACATACACACAAACACACACAAATGCATATATGTGCAAATCAAATATTTGACAAAGGACAGATAATAGAATATATATATTCTTTAAATATTATATATAGTCTTCTAAAGATTATAAATTATAATAAATTTATAATTATAAATATAAACATGGAAACACACTCTTACCAGCCATGATAGAAAAGTAAATTAATACCAAAATGAGAGACCGCTACAGGCCTATCGTAGTCACTAACAGAAGAAAATTCCATTACATGTTGGCAAGACGTAGAAAATCTGTTCTCCCATACATGTCTGGCCCAGATGTTAAATCATTCACCCACTCTTAGCCATCTAGCAACAGTTTAACACCACCAAACACACTAAACAAGTAACTACCATGCAACCCTGCAGTTTCTCTCCTGGGCATTTATTTAAGAGAAAGGAAAATATATGCTCACACAGAAACCTGAACAAGAGTGTTTGTAGAATAGTGTTCATTTATAATAGTCTATAGCCAGACACAACCCAGATGTTCCTCCGTGGGTGACTGACTCAATACATTATGGTGAATCCCAAGACTGCGAATTCTGCTCAGCAATGAAGAGAAATATGTTATACGTACATGCAACGGTCAAGGAAAGAATGCATGTCAACTTTAGGGCTCCATTTATAAACATACGTCAAATGACAGAAGAAATTGCAGGCAAGTGCCCTCCAGGACTGGGTAGGATGTCAGAGCATGAGAGATGTATAACGTGAAGTTATGGGAGGACTTCAGGGGGAAGAAAAATGTAGATCTTGACTATTAAAACATCATTATATTTGTTATGATTTCGATACTGCAGTTTCCAAGATGCTGCTCTTGGTTGGAACCTAACCCGGGGTTCCATAATCTTAGGTGCTTTTGACCAAACAGGACTTTACAGCTGTAACAAAACAAAACAAAACAGCAAACAGAAAACCCAAAACCCAAAACCCAAAAACCAAACCGAAACAAACAACTACTCCCAAAGTTTATTAAAAGAAAATACCATTCAGTGCCGCATGCGAGCTCAAAACTTTGTCATAAAAATAAACACTAATTGTTTAAGATTAAGAAGAGTCACTCACAGTGGTAACTGATATATAGCTTCTGCTTCCTAAACTCATTGTTATGATCATTGCTTCATGCCTTTTCATTTTATTGCTTGTCTAATTGATGTGTTTGAACTAGTTGTTGATCTGTAGACTTGGTATTTGTAACATAGGTATGCAGGGAAAACACCAAACAAAATGGTTAGGAGCACCAAGAGGACTCGCAAAGAGTTAGTGTCTTCCAACCTACTTTTAAAAATAATTCTATAGTGAGAGGATTTAATTTTTACTCTCACTTCGGTTGCACGGCCAGCCTTTCATAAGGCACACTCACTGTCTACCATGGAGAAGCATTTTTAGCCCAGTGTCCTTGAGAGCTGAGGTCACCAATTCATGTGGCGAGATGCAAGTTTCCAGCCTGCTTCTAAAAAGTAATTAAAATTGCCTTGAAGCACTCAGAAAGATGGTAACCAAAATTATAAATCTTCTCCCCAAGCTTCCACCTCTCCCACCACTGACAAATGGCCGTCACTGGTTGCCTCTGCCTCTGCCAGCTCATTACTGCTATGCTGGGGCTTGATTCTGTTACATTTCACATTTCCTCCCTTGAACGGTGCTCACACTGCTTTTTTTCATCAGATGCCTAAGTGGGTTCCATCACTTTAGCAGAACAGACTACGGAGATCTTGCCTGCGAGCCTTTGTCTAATTAACTAATCCTGTGAGCTGTAACACTGTTCACTATTAACTTTGCAGAATATCCTACTACTTAAGGGGCTTGACTTGTTAATCACTGACAGCCAGTTCCTCGCATGGGCATATGGTTGTTGGTACATAAGTGAGTATGTTTGTAGATGAGCGTATGAGGCAAGGCCTCTGCATGGACTGTTTAAACAGTTCTTCGTGTTGGAATGATGTCATGCTACTGATTGTTTATGCCTCCCTCAGTCTCATTTCACTTCTTGGGCTAAGGCTGGCCATTCTCTGCATGCTTGAGTGGTTTCTACTTTGTAACTGACATTAGACTTTTGGGGAGTACTGTAAGGAGAGATAACCACTGCCACATTTCAACTTAAATGAGAAGTCTATCAATTTTGATATTTTTTTTGGGGGGGAGGGTTGGGTGCTCTTTCTTCTCCATTTCAAACAAAGCATTGACAAAATTTAACTAGGAGCTATTTGCAGTGAGAACACACATAGCAAACTTCTTGTTTTCTAATTTGGGTTCATGTCTTATCTATCTTAGAATTGCAACTAAAAGTTCCATTAGATGAGCATATTTCTTTTTTTTAATCCCCACCCCAGATGACCATATTTCTAATAAGTATTTTATTATATTACACAAACACAAGCACGCACACATACACACACGCACATACACTATATATATATACATATATATATACATATATATATATATATATAATTCTGTATTGAGAGTTCAATCAGAGACCTCCTGTAGATAAAATGACTTCTTTCTGACCACATGTTAATTGGATGCCATCTTATTTTCAGGAGTATGGAAGGCACTTTTGCTTTAATAGCAAAAGGATAATGTCTTGCTTCTTTATCCTTTAGGTCCCTGCAAATTTTGCCTATCCTAAAGAAAAGAAAAAAAAAACTAAAAATTTCATTCTCAGAGTCCTTTTTCCTGTGTTTGAACTCCTCCACCTAAGCAGCTTCTGAAGGACTCAATAAAGCATCAATTGAAAGGCAATATAGAATCAATATATTAGAGAGAGGCAACCTGAGGTGCATTGTGGAATGTAGTACTGTTTGCCTCCTTCCGCCCCCCAGCAGGGGTGTGATGGATCATGAAAACCAGCTCCCTGCTATCGCCAGTGCCTTCTCTAAGTATCACGTAAGATCAATCTGAACAGAGATACACTCCGAAATGTTTAGAGACAGACTATCCTGTGACCTCTGAGTGGACCTAAGAAAATCTGCTTTAGAATCTACGAAGTGGAAGACAGCGGCCTGGTAATTTAATGCACTCGTAAATAAGAGGTCAAAGGCAATTTGCTTCCTGTTCCCCTGTGCCATTATATTGATATGTCTGGGGATAAAAAGCCAACTCTGGTTAATGTCCAGACCAACAAAGGATAAGCAAATTCACAATTGTGGTTTGCTCTTCAGCTACAGAGCACCATGGACCGCTGTTTAGACTCTATTAGGGTCCCGGGAGCCATGTACACGGAAAATGGTGAGCACATTGTCAGGGTCTGCTTGCTGTTCGTGGGTTTTAAGAATTGTTAAGAAAGCAAAGACCAAAGACGCCTCTCCATGCTTGCAGTCTTAACCAAAAGCATCCCCACAGTGACCGCTTGTATCCCACACATCCAGACACCCATCACAAGAATATAGATGGCCATATTTGTGTATATTCTTATTTGAGTAGTAATGAAAAGATGGCGGTCTATACCTGACTAGTATTTCATTAATTCTCATGCTTCTTTTCAAGTTCCAACTGTTTAATATTAAGCAAGTCAGGGTGGTTACACCTATGTAAACATTTATGATATGAAATGGGGAAGTTTACTGAAACCTTGGCCCTCTTGGCTACACACACACACACACACACACACACACACACACACACACACACACACTCCTGTCTGCTCCCCTCCCATTTTCCCAACGTGCCTCCTGAGAAGACGAGCTGAACAGATGGTTGTACCTTAGGCACTGGCTAAGTTACCGTAACTGGAAAAAGACAGGCCCTCCCTACTCCTTGCTGCCACGCAGAGCTCGCTCAGTGAGGCAGTAGAGCAAGCCATGAGCCTGCAGCCTCCAAAGCTAATGAAGGGAGGAACTGAACACCCTCTGCCCGGCTTGTCAAGCGTGCTCCTCTCTGTATACAAGACGGAGAGCAGCCATAGATAATGAGCGAGCACAGGGCTTTGGAGTAGAGGTTTCTTGGAAAATGTCAAAGACACTGTCAAGTTAACCTTCCATATCACGAATACCTGCAAAGTTCCAGGCTCTAACTCAAGTTCTTCACATAAGTTATCAATTAGGTACAAGTTACTCGCTTATACCACACACCCAAAGAGTGTTCACGCTAAGATCACTTATCTGATTCTAATGCCTACAGTGTCCAGGAATGGAGGTAGTCTTATACACTTTCTCAGATTTCTTTCAGTCAGTGAAATGTGCTTGTCCAAGCATTTCTTCCACCAGTTCATTGAACTTATCTCTTAAATGTGAGTAGCCACAGCCCAGTGGCAACGTACTCAGTACGGAAATGATCCCTTCAGTTGACTGACATGCGTAAGTCAGCCCCCTCAGGTAGGAAGAGTCCTAGAAAGAATGAGGGTTGTATCCTGAGGCAGAGACAAAGAATATTGGAGAGAGAAGGGTCTCAGTTTCCACTTTGGAAGAATGGGAGTAGCATGTTTAAATCGAAGTAACTGTGAAATTGCCAACTGCCTCCCTCAAAGAATGTCCAAATAGTAGATGTGCGAGCGCCAGCAGGTGTCACCATAGCCACCAGACTGTCCTCATCATCACTGCCAGTCATTAACGATATCATCTGGCAATGGGAAATAACAGCTGCCCATTATTGATTCTTGAGGCACAAGAACACACATACAAACTAATACACATTAGGTTGCTATTTCCCCAGCTTTGAAGGGTTGGTATTCTGGTGCTTTCTTAGCTTGGCAACACAGATGTTTGTAACTGTGGTTGTGTTTAACTCTCTCTGAGTGGAATAATTCCACTGTTGCTGAAAATTTTGAATTTGATGTGTCGTGTCCTGCGAGCATCTCATGATTGTGGTCCAATCGGACACATGTGCTCAGGTCATCATAGAGAGGTACCCCAAATGGCAAGGGAAAACTATGCGAAGGACAGTAGATGATTATCATTAACTTACTACCTGCTCAGAGATGCAGATTGGTCAGGGGAGTCTTTTGTTTAGTCAACCTAAACAATGGCTTTATAGAGAGAGGCTATGCAAAAGGATGATGGGTCTAAGTTACTGAATGTAAGAAAGAAGTGGAGACGTCCTAAGGGACGAGGTAAGTATGCATACAGGAATTCTGCAGTCTCTAGGGGAAGGAGGTCAAAGAGGTGCAACCAGACACAGAGGAAGAGGATGAGTGGAGAATAGTGACAGTCCTTAGAGACTTTCAGCGCTGAAGGCAATGTATTGAATGATGGAAATCCTTTGGGCTCCATCTCTAAGCAAGAAAGCATGGAGTGGGGCACAATTCATTTCATCATTTTCCTCTGTGTGAAGGCGTAGTCAATATTTTGTATTATTTTACTATTATAAGAAAGCAAATAGCATGCATTAAATCCTTGCTTCAATGATTACATGGTGCAGGAGCTGACAAGCAAAACGTAAAAAGAGTTCAAAATAAGCAAATCATTTGCTCTGTGCATAAGATGTTCTACGGAGAGCGGGGACCTTGTCTCTTGTTAGTAATCTATCGCTGCAGCTGCTAGCTCACCTAAAAAGCTTTGTAGAGATAACTATGTGCTTACGAGAAAGACAGAAAAATACTGGGAAATGTTTAAAAGGGTTTAGGTCTAAAGCTGCCACTTTCTTGGTGTCTAACTGCCCTGAATTGTCTCAAGTCTATTGTTAATTTGCAGGGTTTTCACTAGAATTTCCATGCTAATTTTTGGACATAGTACCTTCCTGCTTTGACAAAAAAATAAAAGGTAAGGATTCCCTTTCAAGGTAGCCTGTGCTTCCTTAAGACAAGAGCTAGTCAGCTGCTTAGATTTTTTTTTCCAAAAACGGAAATAGGTGGCTCCTTTTTTTTTTTTGAGTACTATTGCAAACACAAAGTTAGAATCAATCTAACTATAAGATAGTATATGTTAAAGCCTAGAACTATACGGAAGGTACCAATAAGACTTTTCTGTCATCACCCAGAGAATCTGTCTTTAGAATATCATGGAGTCCATTGCAACTAATCAACTCTATTATTAGCAGACAGTTAGCTCAGAGAATACTTGAATGAATCTGCCCATGTTTCAATAAAACTTTATTTATAAAGCTATGTGCCTTTATGTTCATACAGTGGTGAAGTTCTCAGTCTTGATCACTTTTATTTTAAAACACCCTGGGCCAGTCAGAGCAGAGGCTTATCATTGGTGCAAAGAATTTGAGACTCCTGAATGTTTAACTTTCAATAGGATGTCTATAGAACCCACTTTGAGGCTCAGGGAGCATAGTGAAATGTAAGAGATGGGAAGTCATACTATGAAGCACTGTCTGGTAGATATGACAAGACCATTGCCATCATGAACATACATCAGCTATGCCCATGTTCCTATGGCCCTTCTACACGTATACATAAAGGCCACAATACTAGGATGGGGACTCATTGGGAAGAAAAAGGGTTATCATGTTGAGTGGAAGAGGGATATACTAAGGTAATAGGTCCTTAGTAAGAAGAAAATACATTGTATGCAAATACAAATTATGAAATGCATTAAAGAAAATAAACTAGTGGAAAATGAGCTTTCCTGTTAGGCTACAGTGTGTTAACACTTGCTGTTAATGAGACAGGGAGCAGTGAAAAGCAGAAAGTTCGAAAGTCTAGTTGATTGTAGGTACTGTGTGAAGGATGTATGACCAAGTCCTTACAGAAGTTGAAGCTCTCTGGGGTCCAAGCTGTGTTACGTTGCTGAATTAAACTGGGTGTCAGCGTGAATAGAGTAGCTAGACAACATGACTGGGAGAAGCAGTTTAGATTTAGGAAAGAATTCTGACCTGGAACTGATATACGTTCATCAGTTACAAGCCTAACTTGTGTGTCTCTTAACAAGATATATTTGTATTTAGCCACTCCTGTAACAAGCGTTTGAAACTTGACCTTTCTCAGTAATATGCATCTCATTCTTGCCTGACTGCGTCTGATAATTATTATTGTGACAATTATTTTCTGGCTTTGAGGTTTGTCAGTGTATATGAGACGCGGCAGTGACGGAATGAAATTACTTAATTTTTTTTTATGACTCATTCTCCTGTTCCAATGTCTCTATATTTTACTTGGTATTAGTGAGAAAGATGGTGCTGCTTATACCAAATGAACAAGCATGTTGACAGTTCAAGTTTAAGATGGGAAGAAAACATATACCGACAGAGTCTCGTTCTCACTCTTTTCGAAATAGGTCCTTTTTGAAAAAAAACAGGAGAAAGAATTTTCGTGGTGGCTTAAGAGTCCATGTCTATAAACCCAGGTGAGAAGGACTCTTTGCAACTCGGGCTCACTTCAATGGTTCTACTTGCAATGTGAAAGAGGATATAAGAACATGTGTACCCAATAGAAAATTTTCTGCAAATTTAAAAATAACTCGATCACATCAATCTCAAAATTATCTACTTGGATCCTTGCATTTCCTAATGAGTCCTCAAGGTATAACATTATATTTTCTCAGCCATTAGCGCTGCCATTCACCAGAAACATAATACAGTAATCACTCAGAGGTTCAAGGAAATGAAAGTCTCTCACATTTGCCTACTGCCCTCTGTAGTCTAATATAGTATCGAATGTTACAACAGTGTGAGCTCCTTCGTTCATGCCGATAAAAGCCTCTGTGGGAGACAGCTGTGATGAACTGCCTGAAATATTGAGGTAGCGTCTGATTTTTGAGAGGGGAATGTTCCCTCCCAAAGCAATTACCCACATCCCTCATGCTATGAAATGTTTGTGTTCTGGTACAACTGGCTGAAAAGTGAATCCAGCTTCATCCCTGTCTTTGGTTTTAAGAATGGAGGGACACTCATGTGAGGGAAGGAAAAAAAGGGGGGCTCAAAGAAGTCATCAAAACCCCATTTTCAAAAGACACACATTCTTGAAATCCTGGAGACGAAAAAGAAAACTCTGATAAGTGAAGATTGGTCCTCAAAAGAGATAGGTAGGAACCCTGAGTAGGCATGATTATCAGGGACAATAGCTAAAGACCCAAGCGACAAAAGGAAGCATAAACAAAAGAAGGACGCAGATCAGAATCAAATGTCATTCAGAGTCTATCAAATGTTTTCCAGATTCAGTGGCAGGATAAGATGAAGTTCTCTGAGGTGAACATACAACTTCATACCACGGTATGGGAATCGCAGGATATTTAAAAGGACCAGGTGGATTTGGCTGGCAGGACCAGTTGACACAGAGCAGAGGCAACTATACACTATACCATCCTTACCTGGAAGGCAATTTGGCTACCTGTCAGTGTTCATGCTTTATAATTGATGTGGGTTTTCTCACAGATTATCATGAATCTAAATTCTGTCTCTGGCCATCTGAAATCTTTTGTGCGTTGGCATTGAAATAATTCTAATGCTGAGCCCCTAGAGGACTGTGGTACCTGCTTTGTGCTTTAACCAAGACAATCACCATTTTCTCCAGATGCTCTGATCTCCATCTTAGAAAATTAAGTTGATTTAAGACCATTATCAGAGTGGAAGACCAAGATCAATTCCCAACACCCACAGTTCATAAGCTCATAACCACCTATCAATCCAACTCCGGGGAATCTGGTATTTTCTTCTGGTCTCCAAGGGCATACACACACACACACACACACACACACACACACACACTTCCCACATATACATGCACACAACACACACAACCTACACCCAATAATAAATAAATAAATAAATAAATAAATAAATAAATAAATATAATTATGAAAAAACTTTAAAGTTACATTGACTTGGCAACATAATAGAGCTTACATATGAGTCCAAAGACTCCTTAAAATCTAGTCCTCACCAAAACATGGCATCACTTTGTCTTTCTTTTCCATTTATTTGCCTTCTTTTTATTTACTTTAAATTATGGAAAATAAAAAATATATATAAAAGAACTCTGTGCCTAGCTAGCTTTCCTTACTATCAAGTTTTGGATAGTTAAGGAATCTCTACTAAATTAAATGTATTCACTAGAATTAAATGAACTGAATGACTATCCAGCTGATAGCCGAGTTTAAATTCCATGGCTTCCCTTTCTGGGTTAGCCATCTTCTTTTTATTTTAACCAAGTGTTGTTATGTGATTTTTAGAAAAATTAAATTCAAATTAAAATTCATTCCAAGAGAATTTGGCACCTCTCCTTGAGATGATTAGTAACAATTTGCAATCTTACAATCATTATGAATGATTGTTGTAATAAAGAGATGTCGAAAGGAGAGGCTCAATTGGTTGAAGTAGGAAATGACTCAGACATTCCCATTGATGGGACTTGACTCCATTTATTCCCCGTTCTTGTTGACTTAACAACCACTGGTTTCTCCTAAGTTTCAGAGACTATGCTGAACCTGGATAGAAAAAAACAATATGAGCAAAATAGGCGTTTGACCAAACGATTTCACTCACTCTTGAGAAATCAAAGCCAAACATGTATGGTGTAAGTACACTGCCATGCCTATAAGGGCTTGAAAGAGTCTGCATATATCACCTTCTAAGACCCATTTCAAGTACCTGTCAGAGAGGCCTGAGTATATTGTAAACTTCTATTCAAAGACATATCCCCATGCCCTTGAAACAAACTTCCAATAATAACTTCAACTAGCGATTAATATACCTGGCATTCAGAAAGCTCAACATCAGAAGCCACTGTGTGAACTTGAAGGTTACTTGATGATATTAACCATCCTATATCCTTAATATTCACAGCCCATCTAGGATAAATTCACTGAAATCGTCATCTTGCCCACCTGCCTTTTCAAGGATCATGTGGTATCATAAGAACTCAATTAACTGTTTGGATTCTGTGCTTGACCCAGGTCAGAGTGAATCTGATAACATTAAAAAGGTGAAAAGGTGTTTAACTCTCTTTCTAGATGACTCCGTACAAATCTCATGCATTGTGATGGCCACCCACAATGGGATGAAGTTAACAAATGCGTCTGCCGATTTACTTTATTAAACAGCACTGTCTCATAGCATTAAATGCCAAGGAATATAAAGTGCATGCAAAATATCATTCACAGGAGAAAAGGTACAGCCTTATAACAGTTTGAGTTGTAGACGATACTTAATAATTACATAGGTGAAGCCATCTTGACTCAGTGCACACCCAGGTCAATGATGGGAACGACTAAACAACGTAACTACTCATTTTCCAAGACAAGAAGGGCTTGAGTTCCTCTGCAGCTGCCAGGGCAGGGACAGAGGATGTGACACACACTCGATGGGAAAAAAGCCCAGAGTTTAGGAACAAAACACATACTACTCAGCCACCTCATTTCCTAAATCACTCATGAATATATTTCCATACGCAACAAGAGCCAAATTATTTCGGATGTGCCCCATCTTGTCTACCTCATCAGGATTTCCAAACATTGAGAAGCTGAGACAGTGAGCAGAGGTGGAGGAGAACATCTCCACCAGGCCCAGTAGTAGCATCGACACACAAGTGAAAGCTTCCAGGCTAGTCCTGGAGCCAGACACTAATACGTTGATTTTCTTCAGCAAGAATAAACAATATGTATGCCATGCAGAAACACTCAGCTTCTCCATTTTCCCCACCATTCCTTCAGAACTATCAACCTTCTGAACACTGGCCTGTCTGCGTGGTGTCTATCCTCAAAAGCATCCTGCCAAGCATAAATGTTGTGGCAATGATGAAAATATTTCATACACTTTTTTTCCTCTAAGGGGGAGCACCACAGCCCAGCATTTCTACAGTGTTTATGAAGGGAAGGAGAAAATTCTAGAATGGTCAGGCTAGTACTGAAAGGGTATTATTATGTGAGTATTGAAGTCTTGGTAATGGACTGGGCTCTAATAGTACTTTAACAGAGGTTTGGCATCAACAAAATAGAGATGGAAATGCAAGAAGTATATATAAAACATGACAGGAAGGTGGATTCCTTAGAACTCTATTTTGAGGTAAAAGCACTCCTAGTTCTCAGCTTCACTCAGAGCTTCTCCTCAGCACTGGTATCCCAGGGGTAACTTTGTACCACTCAGAGTTACCAGTGTAAACCTTGACATCTTCTCATTACTTGTGATAAAAAATATAACTTTAGCTAAAGAAATATTCTTTATCTGTCTTAATCTCTTACTCCTTTAGGAAGGTGAATGGATAATCCTCCTCTTACAGGACATACAGTTTAAGGAATGGATTGACTATGTGACTGTGCACAACAAAGACACACTGCCTCTTCCAGTAAGCATGATCTCATGGGACCAGGTCTTGCTTACTCATTTATTGTAATGAAGCAAAATGGCGGGGCGGGGGGCAGTGCCAAGGTCTGAGTGTTTGTCATCGTTCCAAATCCTTAGGTTCCACCCAAGCTTTCAAGGTGATAGTAGAAAGACATCAGGTCACTGAGATGTCTCTCAACTTGTGAAGAGGATTAGTGGCCTTATCAAAGGGACAAGGCAGGGTCTATGCCCTTCTCTCTTCCCTCTTTACTGTACATGGACTGTTTCACGTGGAAAAAAACAAACAAACAAGCCTGCCCGAAGGCTTCTATACCTCATTTCCTTTTTGTCCAACCACACAGCTTTATGAGCTCTGAAATATTGAAAACCCATTAGTAGAATCCTTGTGTATGTAATTATGACTATTCGTGCATGTGTGCCCGCGCGCGCACACACACACACACACACACACACACACACACACACACACACAATTACACATATGTTCATGCCTGGCACACATACATACGCGTATATGCACATACATACACACATGCACATATCCATACATATACACACATGCACCTACACATTCGTATACACACATACACAAACTCACATGCACATATACAAATAAAGAGCTTCCCTAGCATCCTTTCCTCCTATTTCCCCAATGATTTTAAATAAAGATACATACATTTAAAATTTAAAGTCAATGTGTCTCGGTAAACTGGTCTAAAAGTATGCTGTAACTAATCTTTTCTTTATACAGATGAGGACCTTAGGGACACTGACCCTAAACTCAACAGCCTGCAAGTGGAAGGGCTTGGAATTGAACCCAGTCTGACACTAAACTGGAACTCTTTGACTGTCTCCCTTAGGTGCACCAAAGAAACAGAAAGCCCCAGGGACTGGGCTTTCTATTCAAGAGAGAAAATGCATCTTTCAATTAGAGCAATTATAGAGTGACACAGAAAAGTATGAATTTATTCAGGACAGGTTCTCTGCATACACGTTCAAGGGAAGCAGATCAAGGAATAGATCCCTGTAGGGGAAGGTTAATCAAAGAGGTTTTTTTGAAGGATATAAATATTGAGGCTTTAATATTTCAATTCATTATTGGTGACCTGTTTCTGCCACAAAAGAGAGAAACGGTCCCCTTAGTCTTCTGCCTAGAAAACGATCCATTCCTCCCTCCTGTTAATTCATGTTTTTTTTTACACCTGAATGGTGACAACGAGGATGAAGATGATGATGACAACATTAGCAATGCTTATTATAAAAACGTTCCCTTCAGGGGAGGCAAGCGGTGTGTAAGAATCGAGGGGAGGGTCTGCGTGTCTGACCTCATGTAGTCCATGAGGTCATGAGGGGTGGCTGACGCCAAGCTTCCAGCCATAGAGACAGCAATATTGAGATTGGAAGAAGTCATTGTGTGAGTTAACATCACGTGGCAAAGATGTGACCAGGATACAGATGACACCACATCAGCATCAAGTTCCTCCCAACACTGTCCTTACACAACCTTGTTTTCCGGTAGCTTCTTAAGGTTCAGCACACACGAGACTCTCCTTGGAAGCATATTGAACCCAGATAGCTACAGAGCATGCCTTTTCTTGTTAACGTGTTGTGGATGTCTGCAGCTCAAAAACTGCAGTTTAGTGAGGTCCCAAGAAGTGCATGTGCTGCTGGCCTTGGAACATGCTTTGAGAATCATGACCTCCTAATTCCACGTGTGCATCGGCACCTGTGATATCAACTGCCTGTTCTTCAGAATAATGCACTGAAAACTTAGAAGTTCAGTATATGCAATACTCATGAAGAGACGGTCCCCCAGCAGAGTTTATCACCGACATCACAGTATTAGGTTATTATTGTGGTGTTTTATTCTTGATCCTGTTCACAGTCCCATAGACAACCCAGCCAGAAACACTCTCTAAACACTACCTTTATGCTACCACATCCACGATTAGATTTTATTCTGCATTAGTTACAGCTCATTCAAGTCCAGCTTTTGTGCTTCATTTTTTAATACCATGAGGCAGAAAACGTATGTTCAATTAGTGTGTTTTTCTGCCTCCATGGTGCCTAGCCAAGTGCCTGTCAAGCATGTCTTGAACTGTCTATTACTTAAGAATGAAATGTCTCCAAAGCAGACAATGTAACTAGAAGAGATTTTTAAATTATATTATTAGATTCAAGTGAGTAGAAGACTTTGGATGGCCCCTTAGGTCTCCTGCTTCTGAGCCTGATACCAGCCCTTAGTTTTTGCACCGACCTAGATATAAACATGGAAGAGATAAACAGACAGTGTAATTACAGTGACATAATGGTTAAACTTTTATAGCTGAGGGGAGCAGCAAATAGGATTTTAAAAATCAAATTAAAACTGTCATTCCACAACATTAAGTTTCCAGAATTTTCATTTTTTAATATTAATGATTTTTTTCTCCAAAAAAGGAACAAACAATGCTAATTCTACTGCTACAATACTGTTAATGAAGAAATAAAGAATAATTTATCATTGCATAATTAACACAGTACAGTTAAGCATGTTTTAATGATTTTGTATAATGGCCTCTCAGAACTAGATGATATTTTTTAGTCATAGTGAAAAGAACGAGAGAGGACTATGTTGGGAATCACTAATGAAGATGCATAAACTGACCAGGATTGTAGTTTATTCTTTCATGTAAAGTGTTTACAAGATCACATGGTGGGCTTTGGCACTGGTTTGGTCCTGGATCTGTAGGTGACCAGATGGTTAGTAAAATATTTTAACTGATTTGAGGAATCAAATGCTAAGAAATAAGGGGCTGAGAATACAAGTCCTGAAACCCAGTAGGCTTCCTTCCTCTTTGCTTCCAAGTGGCAACAACACTTGAATTTATTACCTTTACAAGATACTGAAGGTAGGAGGATTTTGTTGTTTGGAGATTTTTTTATAGCAATTTACATTTGTTGGAATTAATGAGATTATATCTTGTTTTCTGTTCAAACAGGTTAGGCCAGAATCAATTTGGACGCTAAGGGTTATATATCTAGGTAAGTCTGCCAGACCTACAACACATAGCAAGTATGTGTCCATGTGTAAAGTTTGAGGGTCAAGCTAGAGTAACCATTTGACCATCACAAACAAGTAACTCCACAGCCACATCTAGCCTGCAGACATATTTATCTGTTTCATATATTATTGATATAGCTGTTTAGTGATTGCCATATGTAAATTAGGAAATTACACGTAAAATATATCCTTCAATCTGCTCTTTAGAGATGGGATCATTCAACGGCATTGATTTGATGGCATAGACTGTGCAGAAGACAAGTGAACTAAACCCTCCTAGAGAAAGCTGCTCCCAGAACTCAAAGTCCTTTGCTCTCTTACCCTCAGTCCCATTGGATCACGAACGTCCTGCTTGAACTCTATGAATATTTATACTAAACTTGGTTCTATTACGTGGTTAGCCCAATGTTACAAAAGTGAGTGTGTGGTATATACATTTGTTAGGAGCATCCATCCTTGCCTCAACCCCAGGCGTGTAGAATCAGAAACTGCACTGTGGTATCCTTGCTCCTCATGGGGCCCCATAGCCCATGAATCTATGATACTGATATCAAGTATGAGCCTCATGGATCCCCAAACACTTGCTTGAAGTTTCTATCTCTTCCTACGGGCTTGTATTTCCAGAAACATGTGAAAGGTCACTAGTAAAGGAACTCATAGTGACAAAATTTGTACCTTAGGAACTCAAAGATCTAGTGTTTCTTATATAACTTCCTCAAGAGGGAAAATGAATTTAAGTAAAGTCTATGTCCTTTGTATGTTTTCTGGATTTTAGTTCAAACATTAGCAGGTATGATACCAGCTTTTAGCCATGTCGATAAGCGTACTTCCGAAGGGTCAGGGGGAACCACACATTCACTGAGAGGCTAAGGAGGAAGGAAGAACCTGCTTTTGACTTTGAATTAAGCATTAAGTAAAATGTCAAGTTGTCTTGCATTTCCATGTTAGCTCCTCTCTGTTAGTTTCTCCCCCAGGAGAAGGACATACCTACACGAGGGAGATTATACGAAAGAATAAAGAGAGCAAGGGCCCTGTGTTTGAGACCTGTAACGTTACAGTGCCTGGTAGCACTGAACAGCAGGTCTGTAGGCAGGTTTCTCTAGATTTTTGGTTACATGAGAGACATTGCAAGATGAGTTTAGGTGTTGGGGGATGTCAAAGGGGTTAATTACACACATGAGAACAGTTTTGCGTATGTTTACATGTGTAGAGACAGACTCTGTGATTTTAAATGTATCCTGTCCAAGTTTTCTTTTACTTGAAGTTTTACATATCTGAAACTGCTAAGGATACCACAGTAGATGTGAAAATAAAAAGTAAATTTTGCTTGCCAAGAAAACATGAATCAGGCTATCTCAAAATGATGCTTTGGAATATTTCTTTTTATCTATTTTCAACAAGTTTCAAAGTATATTTTACTCTTTGTTATAAAATTTGGAAAACAAAAATGTCTTTCCACATTCTGGATTAGTGACGTCATGTTTGGCCAGCCTTTTCATATTTGTCATCTCCGGAGCCCAGAGAAATCTTTTCTACATCCATTTTGCAATTTTTGAGACAATTTGATTACATTGTATTGTTTGCTCTGCCTGCTTCATAATCCACTTCTGAAATACTCATTTAAATACACAGGACCAACATCCAGAAGGATTTGATATTGACTGTTGATACTTTCATCATTAATTCTGTAAATAAAATAAAAATAGGCAAATACATTCTTTGGATTTTTCTTTGCTTTGTTTTAAAGAGTTTCTATGTCCAGTCTCTCCCCTTTATCTAGCTTCTTGGCTCGCTGCTTTGCTTTGCCTCAATTAACTGGGTATTTCAATCCCAGAAACTATTATATAACCTTTATTGTGAATGCTTTTATTTTCCATTGAATTTTTCCTCCTTAGTCCTATAATAATGAATTATGATATACTCAAAGATCTGGCTGTTTATATTTTCATCATCATATACTTCATGAAGTCAAAGAGTTTGGAAACAATGTTGCCCAACAACAAAATGATTAATTAATGAACTGTAGAGCCCATATACATACATATAAATGCATTTATGACTTTGCACACACACATCACACACATACATGCACAAACACACACAAATACGCGTGTGTTTGTGCATGTTTGTGCGTGTGATGTGTGTCAGAAAAAAAAAACAGGTTATGTAAGGCCTGATCTTATTTTAAGGCAAGGCAATAGGGAGAAGTTATTTTCTCTTTTTTTGCATATTCTATTTTATCTGTATAACCTAATTTATTGATATAGAACCTTAAGCCCTTCCATCAAAAAATCTTGATCTATAAGCTGTCAAATAGAGAGATCTCATCTCAGCATGGTGATACATAAGAAAGTACAATTTAAACTCCTAGAGTGTTGAAGAAAAATGTAGAAATTTTTACAGAAAAATTTCTCCAAGTATTCAGAGGGATTAATGGAAAAATCACATCTCACAGTATTGAGCAAACCTTCTTATCTCTTTGCACAGCAAAACTTCCTGAAAGTTGTTAACCACTTCATCGTCCCCAAATCTAACCCAAGAGCAAGTAGCCAGATCCACTCTCTTTTTTTCCTCAAAGACCTTCAAACCACTCTTCCACTAACTTTTCTTTCCCCTGACTTCCCCTTTCTCTTCCCTGTCACCTCTTCATGGACCATGCCAGCCCCTCTACCTTATCCTCTAAGTGTTTATTCTCTAGCAGTTCTCTACATTGTAATAAATTCAACCAATCAAATCAAAGATCTGCCTTGATAAATTACATGGATCTTTCAATATTTACATTATAACTCACTAATGATCTTGATATTACAGTATACTTTGGAGGTTATTCCACACAACTTCAGTCCCAAATATGTGTCATTATAAATATCCACGACATTTGCAATCGGTGAAAACCAAAGGCTGAAGAAATGTCAGAAATGCTCAGTCAGTTCCCACAGTCCCATTTTGCTCAGTTTGTTAGCTCTTAAAAATTCTTAAGAATTAAGGAAAACAACTTGACTTACTATCACATTTATTTTCTCATCTGTGGAATGGGGAGAGTGGAATTTGTTTCTTAAAACTATGGCTAAATAAAATGACTATTTATTAAACATAAAATTCTTTATATAAAAGATACAATGTGTGTATCATCTCTTTTCTGCCCTTCGTTTCTTTGCTTAGGACTGGTTTAACCAGACCACATTTTGCCATGGGAATATTGACTGGAGAACTTCCATTTTTTTCCTCCAAGTTGGTACCCCATGCATTGTCAAGGGTTGCTAACCCTGAATGCAGGCTTTCACTTGTACTGTGGGGTCGGGGAGATCCCAGAACTCACAGACAAAGTCACGCTCATTGGCTTGCATCACATGTGGTGCTAGTTGGCCAGCACCAGACAACAGACCCAAAGTCACTTCATCGCTTACAGGGTGGGCAACCACTTAGTGTAGGATCACATCCAAAACCCCAATGCCCAAGCCAAACAAATGCATAATGGATGGGAATAAAGAGAATTTAACAAAGTAGCAAGCACAAGCTTCTTCATGAGGTTTCCTAAGACATTTTAGAAGCCACACACAAAAAAGCAATCAAACAAAAACAAATCTTGCTATTTCCAAACAGGATTAAAAATAATCCCAACTTCTGAAAGGTTCTAGAGAAGAAAAATATGATTATGGTAACCTGGGCCCTACTGCATAACTGATATAGAGCACAAAAAAACAGGAAGGAAAACCCAGCCTTCACGCACACCACAGCTCAACCCTGGAACAGGTGTTGTGGAAAGCTACTGTCTCATGCAGGCTAATACTGATGGATTATTATTTTCTAGGCGCAAGGTTTGTATCTTAATGGCCATGGTCTACAGCTTCTTGTCCTCTTGCTTTAACTTTCCATACACAGATAAATCCTGGACAAAAATAGCTTTAAAACCAGGGCTATATAAAGGTGAAGTCTGTGTTTTCATACACAAGGAAGCATTTATGCCAATGTTTTACATAAAACTCCTGGAAGTTTTGCATAAAGCACATTGAGAAGGAAAAGAGGGCAGTTTATGGTCAGCCCGTCATTCCTAATTAGCACCAATTCCCTTAACTATTTTATTCATGCTTTCAGAGGTAAGTGCTTTTAAATGGGGGAACATGCCTTAGAGAGAGAACATGGCTTTTAGTAATCACCCTTTGGAATTAGGACCTTCATAATGGTGTAATTTCTGATACATTAAATACAAGTCTTCATTACACACATTGAAAAAAAAAAGACTTTACCCTTTATCCAAAAACGTAAAGGAGGTTACAAAGAAATAAATATTGTCATTCAAAAAATCTCCAATTGAAAATCCCAATAAATAACACTAAAGTACTTGGAAGCGTCTTCCTATTTCTTATAATTTGACAGGCCAAATGACTACAGAACCCAAGAAGGGGAGAAAGAAAGAAAGAAGGAAAGAAAGAAAGGAAGGAAGGAAGAAAGAACAAAAGGAAGAACAAAAGAAAAAACAAAATAAAGACAGAAAGAGAAAACCAACCAAACACAAAAACCTCTTAGCATTATAAAATATGAAATAACAGAAAGTAAAAAAAAAAAAAACCCAAACAAACCTTCAGTAATACATATGTGGTTCCCATTTTATCACATTTATATAAAATCTAAACCCATTCATTCCTGTGACCTGTAAAGAAATAACTGAATTAGCATCTTCTATTGTCTCACCTCAATCTTACTAACTCTACTCTCCTGTAGATACAATGGATGTTCTCTTTTTCTTCCTTGACCCAGTCAAGAACATTCCTGGATAGAGCCTTGGCTCATCTCTTAGTACAACTTTTTGACTTTTTCCTCCAGCCATGCTTGATTGCCCTTCTGGTCCTCATCTCACAAGTCAAATGTCACTCTTGTGCCCTTTGTACCAAAGGACACTTCCCGTGTCCTCATAAATTTCAATATGAATCCCTTACTTCCTAACAGAAATCAATTTTATTATTTAGCAGTCATCATGATCTATCATAATCTAGTTCACCACCAAACCCCACTTGCCCAGTTCATTGTCAAGATTTCTGCTCATTTTTTTGCCATATAATCAAGGCACAGCAGAGTAAATACGGCAAGAGAGGAGCGCTGGAGGATATAGAGACGAGGGCTGGCTATTGGACTGACCCAGATAGAATCTACTCTAACTTGGAAGTAGGGTAGCTGGGTGGAGGAATGACTTTGGCACAAATGCATAGTAGGGGAGCTGTAGCAACTTTCCTGTCTGTGTGAAGCCCAGCAGGGCGAGAACGCTTTCTCTGGGCATTTAGCACTAGACATGATTCTGACACAAATGCCTTTCTCCTGGGGCTTCCTTTGAAGATTCTGAATGAGGTACCCTAGGTGGGAACCGCATCAAGAAGGCAACTGTTCCTGAATCTGCCCTTTCTCTCTTTTAAGCCTTTCTCTCCGGGTTCGGTGTACTTTTACTATGATCCGCCGATGCTCCAGAGGCTGTGGTCACCATGCCAGCCATTCTTCGGGAGCAGAAACCATGCTCTTGTTACGGTGACTGAAGTACAGAAAATGGTTTTTGTCGCCCCACATGCTAGCCAAGAAACTTGTATTAAGCATCTCAGTGGAGTGAAAAACCAAGAAACAAAAGAAACAACTTATTTCACGCGGGATTGGTAGGCATGGTTTATAAGCCTGGGTTCCAGATTCTTTCCCTTGTAAAAGTCCCGTCTGAGGCAGGCAGGTGGAAGGCATAATCATGGTAGAATTTTCAGTGCTTTACCCTGGTACAAATGAAATGACAACTGACTTGAAGATAGGTTTCCAACTAGGACTCACATAGTCCTAAGGATGAATTAACCGCCAAGATGCAGGACTTACAGAGCAAGGGGAGGATGTTGGATACACTGAACATATTAATATGTTTAGGGAAAGGAGAAACATATTACTATCTTCAGTAAATCATAAGTAAACTCACCTCGCATTCTGGGTTTCAGAAATATGTTCTGAATCGGGAAATCCTAAGAATTCTAACAGAGAAGGAGGGCTTGTGCTAAGGTTTAAATTTTTTTATTATCATATTGTGTAAACAACTTCGTCATCATGATAATGTGGGTTGGGAGGATGGCTTGTTCAATCTCTGCATTAAAACACTGAATCTAAGACAAACAGGACCAAAACACAAAATGAAAGCCACTGAGTTCTATACCTATATTTAACTCACTATGAAACACATGGTCTTTACTCTCATCCAAGCCCTACATAGTAATCATTTTAATGAGATGATATCACACTTCATTTATTGTCTCTTTAGAGGACTACTACCTGTGAGGTCAAAGTTAAGCATTTAAATGAATATACCTTTTTAAAGTCTAAAATGCTTTTTGGCATGGTATAGCTGTGCTGTCACCTTCATGAATGTGGCTTAAAGCAATCAAAAGATCACATTAGGGTCACCTGGATAAAGATTCAGTTAAATGGAGTAAGGTATCACTAGTCGATCACCTACCTTTGGATACTCTTCCACAGAGTTCAACCTTTACAATTCTGTTACAGTGTATCTGAGAACTACCAGTAAAGGGGGAGGGAAAATGTCCTCTGCTGTTTTCAGGGCAACCCATAAACATCTTTTCTGCAATTTCTGTTGTTTGAATTCTTCAGACATGTTTGTATACTAAAACA
Source organism: Rattus norvegicus (assembly GCF_021556685.1). Taxonomy (NCBI): domain Eukaryota; kingdom Metazoa; phylum Chordata; class Mammalia; order Rodentia; family Muridae; genus Rattus; species Rattus norvegicus. Next base: position 27,436,330 of record NC_141543.1, read on the forward strand.
TAATGCCCAATTGAACAGAGGTAGGAGGAAGAACCTTGAAAGGACAGTTACATTTTTAGGGTTCTACTTTAAGAACCCTTACCATTCTGGAAAGCTCATAGAGCTCTGGTGAATTCTTGATGCTAATAGTCGTGGGGAAAAGAGTGCGTTTAGTGATTCAATCTGGCACGCACACACTCTATCCTTCTGCCTTCTACCAGGAGATGGTCCTAGTAGAAAGGCCAGCAGCAAGATCTGATGCTCTGTTATTAAACCTTCTCATCTTTAAGAAATTCAACTTACGTTTTTAAATTAAACTAACCTTGCTAAATTATAACTAACCCCTGCGAAGGGGTTTTGTTGTAAGGAAGATCTGAAAATGTTGGAAAATGCCTGGAAAGTGGCCGATGGGTAGAAGTGTTGTTGTGAATAACTCTGAAGAGTGGTTATGAGCCCAGAAGAAAATATATTTATGTCTTATTTAAGTTATTGTGATATGAACAGTGGTAGAAAAATGGATCATCCAGGCCATTTTGATGAGATGTCACATGGACATGAGAAGTAATGTATCACAAACTGGGTCAAAGGTCACCCTTGTTACAAAGTGGGGAATTCGGCTGAATTGTGTTACTGCCCAATGTTTGCATGAGAGGAAACTGTAGACCAATAGCTAGGATATTAAGCAGAAGAAACTTCTAGGCAAAAACACTGAAGATGCTATGTGTCTGGTTTTAGCCATGTGTGTTTGCTTTTAGTACAGCATAATATGTGGGGGAAAATTAAAAGTCATAGGTGAAACTTGAACTTAAAAACTGGAACAAAGTAGAAAGCTTTCGGAAATTCGTAGTGAGTATGCAACAGGTCAAAGGGCATCTTTAGGAAGATGGGTCAAGGGAATATTGGAACCATCTTTGTTGCAGATAAACATGGGCAGAAGATGCCAGGAATTATTCATCAGTACTCATCAAGATAATGCAAAAAGAACACCAAAGCTTTTCAGAGATAGTTGAAGCTGCTTTGCCCATCATAGATCCAGAGCTAGATTGAACCACAGATTTCCAAAGGCATGCATAGGCTGCTTTAACCCTCCGTGCCATAGGTACCCTCAAGACCAGGCTGCCTCTACAGTATACAGTCCACCTAAGCTGTATCTGTCATATCTCTACAGGGTGGAGTGTTACATGGGTGGGATTTCTGCAGTGTTAAGAAATGTTAAGAGACATTTAACGTATAAGCCTCATTTAGAATTTCAGCAATATTAGCCACAGGTAACCAGTATGTGCCCTGGCAGAAACTTGTGGCAGGTATGGAGTCACACACAGAGTTCTCTTCTAAGGAAAAGTGTAGCAGCACCATGACAATGAAATCTTCCCACCTAAGACTCAGAGACTTAGATCCACAGTCTTAGTCAATGTTCTAGTGCTGTGTAAAGATGCCATGACCAAGGCAACTTACAAAAGAAAGCATTTACTTGAGGCTTGCAGGGAGAGAGGGAGGAGGGGGAAAGAGGGAGAAAAAGTAATAGGGGGTAAAAGGGTCTGGCGTTGGATTTTTGAATCCTCGAAGCCTACCTTCTGTAGTATACCTCCTACAACAAGGCCACACCTCCCAATCCTTCTCAAATAGTCCTACTAACTTATGACCAAGCACTCAAATATATGAACTTATGGGAGACATTCTTATTCAAGCCACCAAACAAACTCAATGCAACTCTAGCTTGAGACAAAGCAGAAGTGAGTTTCCAACCTGTGACAGCTGCTTGTAGGTGGAACCCAGCAAGGGCAGAGGGAGGGTAGGGGTGCTTGATGCTTTAGGGACACAACCTCATACCAGTATGGTCAAGACACAGGGCACGGAGGCAAAAGAGATCCTGCCCTATCTTTTTGTTATTTTTTTCCCTGTTTCATTCTGGTCTGACATGTGTCTGGTTATCCATTTCTTCTAGCGTATTTTTCTGCTGGGAAAAATAAATGTCCATCTAATGTCTATTCTATCAGTTTTATATGACCATATGTAATGTCATCTGGGCAGACTCATGCTGATTTAGTTGAGGCCTTGGACGTTCCATTTTTTTTTTTTTTTTTTGTTCTTTGCTGTTTTGAAACAAGCTCTTCTTTGGTAGCTCTGTCTGGCTTGGTACTCACTATATACTCCAGCCAGTACTTGAACTTGTAACAATATTCTTGCTTCAGTTTCCTGCACTGGGATCAGAGATGTATTACAGGCAGGGGCTAACACCCTCCCACCCACAATGACTTAGAAATGGAATGTGTTGAAACTTTAAAACGAGTGTGGAAAAAATGAATGCATTTCTGCATATGAAACTTAGTATGAATTTTGGGACTGCATTGGTTTGAATGTATCCCCAATGTTTCCATGTTAGACATTTAATCCCAGCTCAACAGAGTTGAAGGGCCAGCCCTTTAAGAGATGGTTAGGTTGTGAAGTCTCCCTGCCTTCCATCGTGGGTTGGTTATGTCATATGTGGTGGGTGCTTGCAACATGAGTTTGGCCGCTTGCTTTCCACTCTTTCCCATACGCTTTCCTGGTCTTTTGCTTTTGCCACAGATAGTACAGAAGAAGGGCCATGCCAGATGCTGCCACCTGGATATTGGACTTCCTTGTCTCTGGAGCTGTGAGAGATTAAATTCCTTTCTAGTCTGCAGTGCAGATGACGTAGATTATCACAGTGTGAGCCTGTGTTCCTTTAGGTCAAAAATGAAAATCTTGGAAGGTTTGTGTTGAAGGTGGCAGAGTCTTTTTACTACTGTTGGCCCCTGCCTTCCTCCATGGACAATATGAAGGGAAACCGCTCACCTGCTACTCACCTGGCTACCCGAATGGCTGAAGTAAATATTTTATTTGCGCTGTTCTAGAACACTGTTTGGCCTCCATTAACAAACAGCTATAGTCCGTCACACTTATTGAACTATACAGAAGGCTAATATTTCCTCAAGCTTTGGGTTCAACGTCTGCTCTCCCTCAATATCTTTCTTTATCACCTTTGACACTTCTATTCTGCAGCTCGCTTTGTTTCTGCAAAGTTTTCCCTAACCTTGGAGAAGATATTTCATAGCCCTCTAAAATTTCCTCTTTTGGGTTTCAGAAGCATGGAGCAAATTAACCTTGTGAACTCCTACTTAGCAGATACCAGGGAAACTCTATCATATTAGGCTCCCCAAGCGGCCCTGACCTCGGCCCTGAGTGCATTTCTCTCCCTCCGTTAGTTTTCCTGAGCAATCGTTGCCGAAGAATTTTTCTGCACCGAAAGAATAGACGATGATTCATCCCTAATAATCCGAAGCAGAGTCCTGTCCTGGTGTGTAGTAGGCACTCAATAAATATTTAACCATTATCATCTATCCTTTCGGGCCTCCAGGAAGACTGAGCTGGAATCCCAATGTTCTCAGTTCGAACGTGTGCGAAAACATTAGGCTCAAAAGTAACAAATAGATGGCCACGGTTTCCATGAAGGAAGGTCAAAAACACATCACGTTCTTACTAATACAGAATCCGAAGACAATAGGACTCTTTCTCCATCAGGCTGAAAACCTGAACGAGGTGAGAAATACTTCACTTTTACGGAAGCCTGCTCTGCTACTTGCACATTGTGTGACAAGTACCGGAGGGAAACAACTCACAAAGTTGGCTTGGGAGTCAGGGTTGCAGAGACGTTGTCCATGGTCAGCTGGTGCTTCTGGGCTGTGGAGGGGCAGGACCACACGACAGGAGGATCTGTGAGAGCATCACTGCTCAGCAGTTGGACTCCAGGAAGCAGGAAGAGAGAGGCCCACGCTAGCGTGATTATTTTTCCTTTGTTCTCTTGCATTTAGTCACTCTGAGACACTTTCAGGCACAGCATTTACTAACCTCTTTGTCGTTGCCAAATACAATGAAGTTGGGAGTCATGCTAGCTATCACGATGAGGTGAGCCCAGATACTTATCCAGTTGAGAACACGAATGTATGTGGGAGACAAATTGTAAAAAATATGGCATTCAAACTGATTTGTGTAAAACCTGATTTTATTGTGTATACTCCATCAAGGAAATATTACTGCCTACCCCTCCTAATTTCAAATTAACGAAGGACAAAATAAGGACACAAAATACTTTTCTTTTAAAATTTGAGACAAGAGTTCTCTGTGTGGGGCTCTGGTGCCGGTGGGCTCTCCCACAGAGATCTCTCGCCCGACTAGGTGTGAGGGTTCGGGCGTAGGTGTGAGGGTTCGGGCGAGGGGGAAAGAGAACTCAGGCAGGGAGGAGGAACAGCTTTTGCTGCCCCTGCTGCTGGTCCTTCTCCCGCCACTTCAGTTGCTCAGGCTGGGCTGAACCACAGGAGACTGATTTGCTGGCGAAGGGTGCAGGGGAGCAGATCTCTTCCCCAAGCGGGAAGCTCTCACAGAAGCTCTCAGACGATGGAATAATTTCTGCACACTTTTAATTCTGAACACAGTACTAAAAATACAGGTTTTGGACGGGTCAGTGTCTGACAGCAGGTACTTCCTATTGGTTTGGCCTGAGAGCTTGGGGGCGTGGTCCTGCTTCTACATCTGATCTGTCTTGAGCCTACATGACCTGTGGCCACAAGTCTTCATCTGTGGAGGAGGGCTTGAGGCATTGTCTTGAGGCTATGTAACCTGTGGTCACATCCTCACCTGTGGAGGAGGGGTTTGGGGCGTTGCCCTACATTTCTGGTCTCTCAAACCTCTCTACAGGAGTCTTTGGGGGTGGGGGGACACAGCTATGTGAGCCCCGATATCCTAGGAGACTGGGAATGCACCTTTCATTCCTTTTAGGGTCTCCCAGGGATTTGACCTATCTCAACCAGGAATCAGGGAACCTTCCACTGCCCGCTGCCCCACATCTCTGTGTAGCCCTGCCTATCTTTAAACTTGTTTTGTAGACCAGGTTGGCCTCAAACTCAAGAGATCCATCTGCCTTTGCCTCTCAAACATGGGGAATGATTGGAGCGCCACCATAGCCAGCACCAAATATCATCCAAAGCATTGTAGATACATAATTGTTAGACATTAACATACACTTTCTTGATTTTAACCCTACCTCATTTCTACTAAGGTTGAGACATGTAGATACTCTTCAGGGATACTCTTCTAGGTCTGTGTGTTACCTAGGTGATTCCAGAGTCCCCTCTAAAAGCCACTGTAAGTATCAACCTGTTCATGAGCTTCCTGTGTATGCATGCATACAAAGCTGGACTTCAGAATCAACTTGTACAGCACGTTTCTTTGTTTTTCAGACACGGCAATCACTCTGAATGTATTCAGAATATAAAGAAACTAATCATTAACACTTTTCCCCCTATTCAGCAGTTTAAAGCACCTACAAATTGAAATTATATAGAGAATGGCTCTACTCTACTGTTTCTTACAGTCAGTCCCTTCACAGAGAGAACCATTTTACTCTCGTAGAACACCAGTTTACCATAAAACTCCAACCCATCCAATCAGCATCCGCTCCACGAGAAAACCAACTAGGGATAGGAGCTGTGAAAAAAATATGGCTGGCATTTATAACCATTGCCACACTTCCCCAGAGCAACTCAGTACCTCTATTCGCCCAGCACCATTCTTGGATGCTAAGATTTCTGTATTGAGATGCACAATACGACAATCAAATAATAGATCAAAACAGTGTTTATAACCTAACAGCATTTCAGCAGGACGCATGGTTATCTCTGTGAAGGGACTCGCTAGAGTGCAAGAACAAATGAGTTGCGATGGTCTTGTATTTCAGATCAGAGAGCCAAAGTTTACACTACATGTCAATCTCTCCTGCTTATGTGATACCCCCATCAAAAAAAAAAAGCTACATACATTATACATCATTGCTTTGCGAGTAAAGTGTAATGCAAAGCACGTCTATAATGTGACATTTTCTAATAACCACATTAAATGCAGACTCAATTAGTTTTAGTCGTACATTTTATTTATCCCAACCTATGCAAAAATACAATGGCTTCGGCATCTGTGAGTTTATTACTGGGCTATTTTACATACTTGTTTTCATATGGATGCTTCAAAGCCTATTCTGCATGTGAGACTTACATTGCGTCTCATTTCGGACAACAGACATTGCAGCTCCTACAGCTCCTCAAAAGCTACATGTGGCTTCTGGTTACCAAATGTGTATGGGGCACAGCCAAAGTCACACAAAGGCACAACAGCATCGTGCTTTACCATTCCGTCCTTTTCTCTGCTAGCACTATTCACACTCAGACCCTAGATCCAATATTCAAAGTTTTTACCCAGGGATTGTTACAGGAAGTGTTCTAGTTACCAAGGATAAAGAGGGGACATGGGGAATTCTCTACTCCTCCAAAGCCACACAGGTTCAAGCATTATTTTCCCAGAAACGACAGCCTTGATTCTTCAACAAGACTGGTCCCTCTGTCAACGTTTTCCTAGAACGAATGCCTAGCTCAAAGGACTCCCACCGTTCTTTATTACATGTCTATTTTCTTACATGACTTCAAAGTCTGTCTAGGTAAAAACAGCACCTGTCATAATCATTTCCGAGACCCCAAAATCTATCCAGCATGGCCAGTACCTGAGATCTGGTAGTTGTGGAGAAATCCTTCTTGGAAATATGTATGGGATAGAGGACAGGAAGAAGAGAGGGAAAAGAAGAGTGTAAGGGTGTGCGAAGAGATATAATGTGGTAGAAGGTAGGACTGAAGCAGTCACCAAGTGCCGTAGGTGGCCACTGTCATCTACCACTCCCTGGCTTATTTGTGTGCAGTCTTTTGATGCATTTATTTTAAAAATCCCAGTCTCATAGGACAGTTACTCCATAGCTTGTGTTTTATAGTTTGTTGGCTTTTTTCTGGCATTTGCTTCTACCAATGCTCCAGTTCTAAGTGTGACCCGAAGATATGCTGGAAGGGGCTATATCATTTATGGTTACTCTTTTATCAATTTTGAAACCACTTCGTGTCGTTTATATCATGTGCATCCCCAAGAAGGCATTGAGTTTCGATAGCATCATCCGGACAAAGACTGGCAGGTAACGACAAGCTTCCCACACCTGCATCTGATCACCGAGATAAGCAGTCAACTATCCTTACAGTGTATGGTTTGCTCTAATGGCTTAACTCGTGGCTCATCAAAATTAGGGGCGGGGGGAAGGATTAGTGAGATACCTTTTGCTTTGTGTTTGGTTTATTGTTATCAAGCATTTATCGTCACAGATTTAAAAAAAAAATCAGTCTTTTCAAGTTCACTGTTTGCTCCAGAAACATGAAGTGTTTTGTGATACATGTTGGTCCTCTGAAGCCCTTCCTTCCAAATCCATAATTTAGCCATCCTTTCACACATTTCATCCATGTATACACTTAGGTAAATTTGGCAAGGCTAGAGTTCTTTTGGGTCCTCCTCGGACACTACGCACACAACATCTATTTGGATTGTACTGCTATTAGTGAGGATGTGTGGAAGCAGCAGTCATTCTACACCCCCTTTTCTGCAGCAGGTTAAGTGCTTTCAGCCTGTATTTCAGGTGCCTCCAGCATGGGTGGTACCCAAGGATAGCCCTGTTGTCAGGACTCTCCCAAAATATTATGAATCAAAGAACTCAGGTACAGTGCTGGCCACCTGTGTTTTCTAGAACCCAGCAAGTACACTCTGTTTTGTGGTGAAGTTTTAAAAGCACTGGGTTAAACAGAGGAGGCTGTAATTCTGGAGGTGGGGGGCAGACATGGGAGGGACAGGAAAGAAGAGAAAGAGTGGGAAATGATAAAAATGTATTTTAATTACAAAAACAAACAAGTAATGCCCTTAGATGGTCTCTTGCCAGAGTAATGTATTATCAAAGAAATAAAAAATAATTATCTCGGGCGAGGAAACTTGAACCGATAGCATGGTAGAGAAACATATTTAGAATGCACACTCAGATTTTAGCATGTATATATGTATATGTTTCTGTGTGTGTGTGTGTGCATATATGTGTGTGTGTGGTATGCACGTGTGAATCTGTGTGCACACACATATATGTGTATAAGATTTAAAAAGAATGATACAACCCCTTTTTGATCTGTTACAACAAAAAAAATTCTTCAAGTTTTATCGTAAAGAGGAAAATAAGTCACTATTTTTAAAATCTACAACGTTTCTCGAGTGAAATTCCAAGTTGTCTTTCAGTTTTTGTTTACAGTATTTTTAGATCTCCCTCTGCATGCCATGTTTTCTTTTAGACACACTGCCAACTTTTGTATCTGTCATCTGGTTTCGAAAATGAGGTTTCTCGTCATTTTTAAAGCGCTTTGTCTTTTCGGTTGTCACACTAATGCTTGGTACATCTGGAAGTGCCTATGATGCGATGGATTTAGAACCTTCATTTAAAACCAAATTAAATAATTACCAATATTTAATTTCAGGTTCCTTCAGAATCCATTAAAGGACCCACAGCCTTTCTTCCACACCGTCCCTCAAATTAAATTTTATATTAAAAGGCTAGATCCTAGAGTTTCTCAGGCTTCCCCGCCTCCCTTCAAATTGAAATTCAAAAGGGCAGAAAAGAGTGATAGGAAATGAAGTGATTTGTTCCTTGTGCTAGAAGGTAAACTGAAGATAACAAGATGAGGGAGAGGATGATGCCCCTGGGTCAGGCAGGGAGCCTCCTCTGGTTTTGCCACGTGATCAGACATCACTAAGGTGTTTCTAGTTCCTATTTATTTGACACAAGTGTGCTCTGGACTTTTTTGGAATTTTTGCTATCTTTTAAGAAAATTAATTCACTTGACACTCAAACATGGACATTATTTCTCTAAACATTTGGGAATGAGTTTTCCCACATTAAATTGTACCAGGACATCAGAAAATTACTAGTTGGTTCTGTGGAAGCTATGTTCTGTGGAGGCTATGACACCTACTGGGTGTGTTGGCAAAACACTTGAACCAGGGAGCCAATGAATTAGGAATGGCTTCAGTCCCAGCTCTTGTATGCTGGCCTTGAGCAATTCCTTAAACTCTACCTATGACTGAACATACATTTATGTCACAGGTTGTTTGAATTTTCCCATCTACTAACGGGAAATAGACAACTATCTCTCAGTTGGGTTCTTGTTTGAGAGGAACAAGTAAGAGCGTATCTGCCAAGGGTTAAGGACAGTTCCTAAAACATACTATCAAATGCTTATTGACAATATTTTAATAACTGCCTCATCTGGATATTCTGTCTTGTTCAGAAATATTTCAGTTGGGGCAAGTATCTTGGTAGTCACTGATTTTCTATAAACTTGTCAGAATGAATGATGGGAGATGACAGATAAGGAGCTGCAGGGGGAGAAGGTTTTCTTGGGGATATGAAATCTTGCATTCCTTGTATTTGTCTGTTCATAACTAAATGTGCCTTCTACCTCCTCTGTCTTTCTATGTTCCACAGCAGCACAAAGGTCTCCAGTCTATATACACAAGCGGACGGAAGAATCCCTATTGCTCGTGTGTGTGTGTGTGTGTGTGTGTGTGTGTGTGTGTGTGTGTGTGTGTGTAACAAGCAGTTCACTCCTTACCTGCCCTATTTACTGGGGAAAGAAGGCTTGCTTCAAAACAAAGAGCTGTAAGTCACAGTAATGTACCGGATTAACCTAGTCCTTACAGTCTAAAATTTTCTATTATAAATATGGAAGTCTTTCAGTGAATATCTATCATCACGATATAATAACCAACCGGCATAAAACTTACAATGTACAAAGAATGTTTAAAGAGTAAGAAATTCATATCATGTTTGTATTATATGTGATCTTTATGTTATAGACGTGTATGGTGAATGACTTCACAAAAATTGTGCTTGATTACTGTAGGGAATATTTGTTTCATGGATATATTCAGTTATGGTATAGACATGATGACAGATACATACACATACTTTTGTATACGTCTTTCATATTTACTATGAACGCTGCAGGTGAGAGTGGAAACAGATGGAGAACAATACAATTGAGGGGAGAGCTGGGTACTCAAACAAGATGAAATGCTGGCTGTCCTACCCCCCTCCTCTGCATAGGTGATGTCTTCTGTGTCCTGAACTAATTAGTCAAGGGTCCACAGCTGCAGATTATTATAGGACAAACACTGTCCTTGCTGCTCCTTCTGCTCTCAAAAGGAAGAAATGCCCATCTTTAAAATGGATCAGCACAAGAACTCGATCCTTATATCTTCAGCCTTTGGGTTTTTCCCTGTCCTGGGAGGAGGGGTACCAATCACCTTGACAACAATGGAGAATAGAATTAAACAAGAAAGGTCCCTTCCCCAGGATACAGGGAATGAGCGGCATTCTCTGGATCTACCTACGACTGAGTGCCCATGCTTTGGTGTAAGGAAGGGGAGTGGAAAGGGCAGTAAAGACATTAGGAACCTGCTCTTTAAATCTTCATTGCCTGCTTTTCTCTGTTGTTTTCAGATTCTGGTTAGAGAGAGAGTGTGGCCAGCTCTCCGTTTGCGACGGGTCACTCATATGAAGCAAGTTGAGAATATGTACACACTGAGGATATTTCCAATGTCATTAAATATTCTTTTGTCTAAAAAGCTACTCTCAGCAATTGTTTGGCGTCTCCACTTTGGAACCTCTGACAGATATAAAACCATACCTAGTAGGTAGGTTTCTGAAAAACAACCGAGTAACTGTAAGTGACGTAAGCACACGCAGCATTTATTGAATACCATTTCTGGAACAATACAGGTGAACCTGTGAATTGCATTGTTTATTTATGTTTTTAAGAAACAGTGTGCCAGTTATCACACCGGAAGTTTGCGTCAATTGACACTTCTCTCAGGAGCAAATGTAAACACCTGTTTCCCTGTGTCCTTGCTGGAATTAAGGGAGAGAATTAAAATCATATGTCACTTTTCACTTCCTGTGCTTTCCCATGCTTTAGGCGCGGGGAGAGAGCCACCCTGCATCCTTTGTTAGGGTAGCATTTCTGCACTGCCGTTTGCCCAAGTGTGAAATGCCTTATTTCCTTAAGTCAAGTTACCTAATCTCTTGACATTACAAATATTAGCGTTTTAAAATCTTGTTTTGAAATTAAGACAAGAGCAAACATCATTGCTAATGTACATTTGAAAGAGGAGGGGTGGGGGGAGAAACCATGGAAACCAGCAGAGGAATTAAAATGGCAACTAAGAATTAGATGCCAGAATAGAACCAGCGATGGGCCAGATGAGGCTTATAATTGGAAGCGATTTGACAGGGATTATCAGGTGTCCTTTTGCATTCTTCTTCTCTCCTCCCTCTCTTCGGTCACACTTTCAGGAGGGTTGGATAAATCTGACGTCTATTATTATAGTTTTGTTCCTTGTAAAAAAAAAAACTCCTTATAAATATCACAGGCTTCCACAACCACACACAAACACAGCTCGTTTCAGGCCACAGGATGGCACTCTGTGTGCATACAAGTGATAAAGTACTATGCTCCCCCTGGAAAAAGAGAGAGAGAGAGAGAAAGAGAAAGACTCTGCGTCCCTTGGGAAGCCGTGAGAGACGGCATTCACAGGCTGCAGTATACGCCAACCGTCCGCTGGACAAGGTTAGAGCAGCTAGTATTTTTCTCTTTGCAAACTATTTGGGTCTTCTCAATCACATTGCCTAAGGCTGGGGAATCAATCCTGGGACCACGGCCTCCTGGCCTCCCTCCTCACCGTCACAAAGGAGACTCTTAATAGTCAGAATGCTCAGAATATTCTCCCTGTTACGTAGGAAGTGGCTCTCTCCTTGAGGAAACATAACAGTTGTGAGAAATGTGGGCATTTAATTGTGGGTCATGTGGCATGGGTATATTTCCATGTCACTGGTAGCTCTAAATTTCCCTCATGGACATTTTAAAAAACTACAATTAATATCTCAGTCTGGGGAACGTGGTTAGTGTGTGTTCAGATGGATGGAAACACTGCTTTTTCCTTGTTTAGGCCATTGAGTTTTCATTGTTATTCTGCAGGAATCATGGTTTATTATTAAAATGTGATGTAAAGAGAAAAGCATCTGCTTGCTTTGGACGTTAGCACCTCTGGCAGAATCATCATCATAAAATGAAAGATAGTCCCAAAATCCAACAGAGTTTCTCAGGAGGATGAACATTTAACTCAAGCTTTAGTAAACTGTAAACAAAGGTTCAACAAGACCCGGATTAATGTCACAGCTACGATTTTCATTGGCAGGAAGAAGGCATTCCTAGGTTAAATTATGGAAGAAGATGATGAAGGGAGAAAAAAAATCCAAACAAATTCTCGCCACAGAATAACCAGAAAATAATTCCGCATCAAACGTCTGAGAGAATAGCAGCCTTGAAAGCCAACGTAAGGCTTTTGGACGTGGCCCAGATATGATGCGAAAGACTTGAGCTTGGGTTCTGTGTGATTGGGTGGGAGATAATCAATCTCAAATCAGAGCAAAGAGATTGGATAAGGGGGGAAAGTTAGGGAAGAAAGAAGACAGTGTGTGAACAGGTCGTGGCAGCCAAGCAATGTAACAAGGCCTGAGACAAGGGCCGGAGGGACGGAAATGGAGACAAATCTGGAGGTTAGAGAGATACCTGGTAAAAGATGGACTGTATCAGACAAGGTGATGAAGTGAAACTGGCCGAACACCTCTCAGTCCTGGGGCCTGACACAACTGGGCTGAGCCCAACCTGCAAAGCAGGCAGCTCCTAAGGCTTTTTCTTTGAGAGCTTTCCAAGGGTGCATTTGTTTTCTCCTGCTACATACCCCGCCACTGCACTTCATTACTTTGGTATTCCACTAGAACCATCCGTGGCTCCACGGCCACTGGATTTCAAAGGCAAAACCCCAGAGCAAAGCAATCAGGCAAGAAGTTCCTCTTCTGCATACAAATTTACAGTGGCACAAATTATCCAACAGGACAGAGCACACGGGTCCCTGCTTATGAGGCACAACACCAAATGGCCCAGAATTCTGTAGTCTTTCTTCACTACTGTTCTATTTGAATAGGGAGCTTCCCTAAGACACTCTTTCTTTCAATTGCTTAGTTCTCAGAGGCTGGTACTATTGGGGAGGGGGGTTCAAACATTTAGATTTCTGGTGGTCTAAATGAGGGAAATATACAAGGTCGGGCCCCTGGGTCCATTATCCTCAGCCTCTCCCTGATGACTGTTTCCTGTCCACTACCAATGGTGTCCCTCAGCCACCACACACTTCTGCTAACAAGGTGTCTTACCTCAGTGCACAGGGCCAAGGGAAACATTGACTGTGCTTGCTCACGGAAGCTGTGAGCAAAATAAATCCTCTCTCTCTCCTCTCTCTCTCTCTCTCTCTCTCTCTCTCTCTCTCTCTCTCTCTCTCTCTCTCTCTAAGTTGTTCTCTGAGGTATTTTGGTCACAGGCACTCTGAATGTAGTAAGTAACTGTATATGTGATCCCAGCACTGGTGGTGAGCATCTTCACATGCCTCTCTTGACTTTCATTGGACTGTCTTGCCTCATTCCTTTTAAGACTCCTTAAAGGCTGTGTTCTGGAGACTTCTTCCCAAAGCCAGAGCCCCAGTGTTTCTGCTTCCTTGTTTTTTCTTACTTTAATTACATTAAAACAAAATGTTGCCACTCGTGATAAATATCATTAGGTATTTCCAATAGGTTAGATCTTAATATTAATCTTTCCAGAAGATGAATCATACACGTGGGGCATTCTATTGTCTACTTGATCTTCCCAACCCCTCCCCCACCACACATTCTCTACTGTGTCTCCTTCATTTAGTGTTTAAAGGGTGGATGAGAACTTCATATGTATCAGACACTTCTCAATGACCGAGGCATACAATATAACAGTTTAGGAACCCAAACGATTCAAACAGGAAAATATCTCTGTTCTCATGGAATTCTTGATAAACAAGGGAACATTCTAGTTTTTAAATCTCAAAGGAAATACGGGAGTAAACGAAAACATCAAGATGATTCCATGTCTAGGACAATAGAGTTTCTGCAGCGATAAAGTGCCGCTCTATGTTAGCTCACAGAAACTTTTTTTTCAGAAGGATCTGCACACTGAACGTCCCCACCACGTTACTTCGCGATCATTTTTTCTACCCACTCCAATCTTACTTTCTGTTGCTACCACCCTACTAGACTCAGAGCAGCTCAGGTTTCCAAAGACTGGCAATTGACTGTCAGTCCTGGTCTCCTCCAACCCTTTGGCATCTGTAAACACTATCCAGTCTTCTTGAAGCACTCTACTCTGCCTTGTGTTGTATCACATCTCACTTGTAGGCTTTCAGTTCCTCAAGGATGCTGTGGGTGGGTGGTAGTGGTGTAGAACTAGAGTTTTAAAAAGGTTACTCATTGTCAGAGTCCGGATGTGCAGGGCCGGACGTGCCTGAGGGAGAGCCAGAGACAGGACTTGCCAAACCAGCTATCAGCCCCAAGGACATTGACCATCTGTAGCCACCCCCCTCCCCTTCCTTCACCCCCCTGAGTGAGATGAGCCACCCTACCTGCCTGCCGAGCTGCTAGAGAGCACGTACTCCTTGCTGATGTAATTTCGCGCCGAAAGTAACTGTGCACCATTTGAATTGACCAATCATGTGTAACCTCGTGAATGCCCCTAACCTCCCCTATATAAACCCCCGAGTTTGGAGGCTCGGGGTCGATTCCTCTGTCTCCTGTGTGAGATACGTGTCGACCCGGGATCCCGCTAAGACCCGGGATCTCATTAATAAAAGCTACCTCTTGCTGTTACATCAAGAATGGCTACTCGTGATTCCTGGGGGCACCCCACCCCGCGATCGGAGCGAGAGACGCGGCTCCCCGTTTTGGGGTACGCTCTTTCACCATGTCCTTGGGGCTGATAGCTGGTTTGGCAAGTCCTGTCTCTGGCTCTCCCTCAGGCACGTCTGGCCCTGCACATCCGGACTCTGACAATGAGTAACCTTTTTAAAACTCTAGTTCTACATTGGTATTGCTCTCTGTGAAACTGCTTCACCCTCTCCCCCTTTCCCACCTCTCTGCCTCCTTCTCCTTTTAGGGTTTAGAGAGTATTACTTTCTCTAAGAGAATTTCTCCCCAACCCCATGATCTCTGCTTTCAGTGCAGGCCTCACGGTCCTCTATTCACATGTACATATTTGTTTAGTGTCTTAAGAAATAAATGTTTTCCTTATAACCCCTTGTACTAATTTTATTTACTTGCCTGGTATGCTATCTATACATTCATATGCATAGTACTTGAAAAGCAGCTGTACAGATGAATGAGGTGTTTTGACGAGTGCTAAACTAGGATCAAAGGTAACTTCTTGACTTCTAGTTCATGTACGATGTCAGGAGAATGTCAGCAGAATTCACTGTACAGAAAACACTGTGGGAATAGACATACAAGCAAGCGGCAAGGTGATGGGTTTGGGGACAAGTGACTTCTGAGCTGTGCAGAACATTGAAAGGCAGGATAAAGATGCATGATGTGGATCTTGCTCCTTTTCCCTCCATCATCCATCCAGCCTTCTCTGCTATGTGAGAGTCACAAACTTAGGGACCTGACCTCTTCTTAAGTGACAAGTTATTATGATACCCCTCTCTCTCCTCCTGCTCAGAAATTTGACTGTTCCCCCCACTCTGCGCATCCTAAATCAAATGGGACAAACTGTTTCAACAATAGGGAATGGCTTGATAACAGGTTTGGGATCCGAATCAAGACAAAAGGATATACATCGATTGATTTAGGGAAAAAAAACATTCTAAGGACAAAGACAAAGGAAGGAATACACCCTCTTTTCTGAGGAACAGGAAGGAAGATACAGGTAGTTCTGATAGCTCCCATTGGTAACTCCACGTATTTAAAAGTGAGATAAAACCATATGTGGATAGAAAAACTAATGGATAGGAAGGAGTTCTCCCCACGGATATTATGATCCACCCGTTCTTCCTGTTATGAGGCAACAAATCTCTCAGTAGAATATTTGGAACTATGTTGTCTGTTTTCTTTCCTCCCTTTTACAAGAAAGAGTTCTTCTCTAATACTGACCAGGAAGCAAAGAAACAAGAAACAGAAGGAAATCTCACAGACAGAAATGGGATGCGTTACCAGCTTTCCATCAATGTAATAAAATACCCGATGTCATTAGCTTATAGAGGAAAAAGGTTAACTTTGTCTCAGTTTTAGAGGGTCCAGGTCTCTGGGAGGTTATAGGTTGAAACGCCGGGAATTATATGACAGAGCAATTTACTAACAGCTTGATATAGACAGGTGAGGGAGAGAGACAAGGAGGGACTGCATCTGAGAAGCCCTTCACAGAAATGCTTTCTAATCCATGTAGGGATACTCAGAATGCTTGGTGCAGGGTTAACTCTTCATAACAATAGCTGTAGGAATGAACTAAGCTCTTGAAGAGGTAGATGTAGCAAGTCTCTCTTGGGACTTATACGAAGACACATACGCCTGTTCACATTAAGAGTACCACTCTGTTTATGGGCTAAATATGCAAATACCATGAATTACACCATATTCATTACTATATGTTCATGTCTGTCTGACAACAATTCTGAGTCATTATTTTGCTATCAAAGTCATCAATGTCTGTACTTTTCCATACTTGATATATTCATGGGCTAAATAGGTAAAAATGCAGTCTTACACATGTCCTGGTGACCATCCTCCGTGTGTCAGAATCCATTTCAAAACCCTGACGTGCCTCCATCTAAGAAAAAGGTAAGGACGTAAGACTCTTCCGTAACAGGTGGGACACCATTGCTTCATCAAATATTCAGTAAATCAAGTTTCCGTACAAAGTAAAAATCTCCATTCAGCACTGGTCAGGCAGAGCCAACAATACACATGATTTGATTGCTGTTGTGACTGTGTACACACACACACACACACACAAAGACAGATCCAATGCAAAGATCTGGTCAGCAATAAGTGAATGCTGACATCGATTGTTCTACAGATGTTAAAATGGAAAATTATGTGATAGAATATGGATATCTCAGATGAAAGGCCCTTAGTCATTCATTTATTCACTCCTTCAATCATTATTAATTATACTCATTGAGCATCCACCAGGTGGCAGGCACTCAGATAACGGTCAGGAAGTAATGAAGTGGGTGGGCAGGATCTTCCAATCATAGATGTCTAGACTGGGGAATCTGTTAAAAAACAAACAAACTGACTGCATTACTGTTACAGAATATCTGTGGCCTGATAGGAAACAGAGGCTCCTAGTTTCCCACAAGATATTTGTTGATCAAGAAAAACTCCAGGCATTGCAAAAGGAACCGTTGCTGTTCTGCCAAGCTGCCCTCTGCCCTTACCAGGAAAAACGGTAAATGGAAAGGCTTTAGGGAATAAATACAGGCATTAATTTGGGGTAATATTTACTTACAGCAGAGGAAGAACAAAGCAGATAGCGTTTGGAGATGAAGATATTGCTGTGTCTGGGTTGAGCTAAGCACAGACATAGATACAGGCTGAGTAGGAGAAGCAATGTATCAGGGAACCAATGGTATTGGAAACAACAGATAAGAGGCCAGGCTTGGCTCTTCTTTGCTTCCCTTTGACAGGGGTAGATTTACCTATCAGATGCTTTCATAATTCCTGTGCCCATTCCAAATTCTAGATGTTGGGTCTTTAGATCAAGGCTGTTGATCCTTGAGTGCATTCCTGGGTTTAGTGCCTTTACTATCCCATATGTAAGTCATCTTCTCCCCAAAATTAAGTGTCCCATAGATCAGGAGGACATCAGATTTAATCCAAGTACATGTTGTTTTTGAAGAAATTGGTAAACAGATCTAGAGACAGAATAAAAGTTGCCCAAGAACACTCCGCTTCCAAACCACAATATAATAATCTCCTCCATTATACATAAAGCATGGCTATGTACTAGACTCTGCCAGGCCCTGATTTAAGTTTGTGTCTCCTTCTCAGATGTTCCAAAAAGCTAGTTTCTTTCTGCTGTTTGAATCTATCATGTAACTCATGAATATAGAGGGTCAGTGGCATAGTCCTCTTGTTCAAAGCATAGAGCTTGTGTTGTTTTGTTAGGTTAAATGTAGGAAACAAAGATAGGTTGGACCCCAGGAAGAAGTGGTTCCATGACTGAAGAAATAGGGTCGAGAAATTGGGAGGTTGAAAAGCAGTAGTTGAAGGACCAAAACTAAAAAGATCAGGGCAAGTTGGCACACACCTATAATCTCAGTGCTTGGGAAGGATGGTCAGTTGCTTCAGGCCGATCTGAGATACACGGTTAGGTCTCATTTCCAAAATAAATAATTTCTAATAATTAATAAATTAAATAAAATAATGATAGCCAAAATACAGAATATTATAAGGAAATGTTTAAATGGTGGGGAAAGAGGGTGTTTCATCTTCATTGTGCTATTTAGTGTTTATTATTATTATTATTATTATTATCATTATTATTATCCATAACCTCCCTGACTATGATGAAGGACTAGCCATGAGGGTTAGCTGTGACTCAAGCCTTCAAATCTCTATTTGCTTTGAGATGCAAAACAGATCATTCTTTGCCCAAACAACCACTGCTGAGAGGTTTATGGAATGACCTTACTCCAAGCAAACCCCACAGCCTTGGTGTACTCAGCCTCATAATGGCCACACAGTTCCGGGTTCATCACTTTGAGATACCTGGCTTCGAGGAAGTGAATTAGAAATAGTTTCTATTTTAAACTGGTCTTGACTTTATTTTTGTCTAAATACTGTCGTAGAATCCTGGTGAAACAAACAGTCCAGCCATTCGACAGTGATGACGAGGGTGTTGGCATCACGGAACCTTTGAAACTTCCCAGTCCCAAGTACTTTTCTCTGTTAGTATCGTGGCGTCCTTTGGTTCTCGGAATTGTGAGGAGGAAAAGTGAAAGGCAAAAGAGGAGGGCAACTCAAGTAGCAGCAGGGGCAGAAGGAAGGAACTTGCATCTGAAAAAAAGAAATTTTAGGAATTGGAAATGTATGCCCTTGGCCTGGGTGTGAGGGCTCTCCACTTTGCATGGATTTTAAACTGTGCTCATAAGTTATATGGTTTTACTTTTCTTTTGTCTGGCAGCGTTTCCAAACTTACTTAAATGATTACTAATTTTAATGTTCAGTCTATTAACTACAGCCTCTGTGTCAGCTTACTCTATACACATTGCATTTCTGTGGCGTTTTAAACACGGGAATTATGCTTCTTTCTGATGCTAACAAATGCTAACTTTCCCTCTTGGCTGGGACATTTTCTGTTGCATCACGATAAAAACAAGCCTTTGTAAATGTCTTTTATACTTAGGGGGAAAATGAAATCAAGTCCTTTTCTTATCATATTAAGTGAATAAATTATATGCTAACAAGCATTTTCTTATTTTTATAATGGAAAAAAATTGTTGAGCGCAATTTTTTACTCTCCCTAATTGTGATAAAGCAGATTTGCTTTTAGCATGAAGTACAAAAAAATATGTGTGACAAGCACCAGTGAAGTCAAGGTGGGCTGGAATACTTGTGAGATGATGACTTTCTTTGCAAATCAGTGTTATTTATGTAAACATAAGTCAGGGCTTTTCAAGTCCCTCCCTAAGATGTTTTTAACTAATTTATTTTTTTTCAAAATCTTAAGTTACATTTATTATTACTATGTTGGGAGGGGTGGGGGTGCAGATAAGGTACAGTAGGCACATGCTATGGCCATCTTGGGAGGTCATAGGACAACTTTTGGCATTCAGTTCTGTCTTTCCTTTCACTGCAGGTAGCAGAGATAGAACTCAGGTCATCAAACTCAGGGAGCACGTGCTTTTCCCTGCTGTGCCGTCTCATCTGTCTTCTACCTAGGTATTTGATTGGTGATTTTACACATCTAACTATCAAAGTGAACAGAAGAACAAAGGAGAAGGGTTGTTTTTGGCTTAAATCGTTCCATACCCAATACTACAACTCTTGTTTTAAAATAGAATTTAAATAAGTATGCACGAAGAGCCATCCAGCGGCAGTTACACTGCCTAAGGAAAATATTTGCTTAATTCCTACACAAACAGCAAGGTCAAGGCTTGGCCTTCCACTTCCTCTACCGGCCCTCCCACCCCAGATCCCATAGCGCTGGTCTCCCTCCGTGAAACTCAGGGAATATTTATGGTTGCTGCCACTGATTTGGCACTTAACATATGCTACTTGGCATTGTTAATTATCTTTTTTATGGGCATGTCCTGTCTGTCCAAGTAGCTGAGTCTCCTTGACTGGAAGGGCAGTGTCTTAGAGCTCTGTGATCTTCAGCACATAGCGAACTGCTTTGCAAGGTTACTTTTTAACATATGCTCCGGGATGATGGTGGTGATGGTGCCAAACGGGAGAGACATTATTACTCAGTTCACCCAGGATGCCACGGCATCTTGCAAGCTCCGTGATGGGAGCTACGTAAGAGTTTTGAAGATAGCAAGCGGGTTCTCAGCATACACCTAGACAATTAGAAGCCATTGTTTTCTGTCAAAATAAATGTCTTCAAGCTTTTTAACTAACTCATATTTCTAACCCATGAAATAAAAGTTCATCTTAATGTTTCGAGATTAATTTTTTATTTAACTATGTGTTTGTATCTGTGTGTAAGTATGTACCTATAAGTACAGGCGTCTACAGAGGCCAGAGGCATGGGATCCCTGAAGCTAGATTTATAGCCAGCTATTAACTGTCCAACATGTATGCTGAAAAACGAACTCCTGTCATCTGTAAGAGCAGGAAATGTTCTCACCCACTGAGGAATCTCTTCAGTTCATCTAATGTCTACTTCCTTCTATAGATTCTTACACACCGAGGACTTCTCTCAGTGGGTCTCCATCATGCCTTATTATCAACATTCTTAACAAAGCTTTGAAACTGATGTATCAGAAACTTGAAGGATAAACCCCAATGGAGAGCAATATAAGAATACGTCTCCTGGGACCCGTCTGTAAAGCTTATGCGCTACATGCTTAAGGATATGAGGTCGGCCTTCCAGGACCCATGACTAAAGCTGGGTGCAGTATCATGTGCTTATAATCTCAGTGCTGGGGTGGCCTGAAATGGAGGATCTCTAAGGCTTGGTGGCTAGAGAACCTAGGCGTATGGGTGATGTACAGGTTTGGTGAGAGAGCTTGCTCAAAAGATAAGAGAGAGTGACTGGAACACTGTATCAGGAGATACCTGAAAAGAGAGGGGGGGGGGGAGGAAGAAAGAAAGAAACAAAGAAGGAAAGAAAGAAAAGGGACTGGATGTATAAAGTAATGTATAAAGTTAATCTTTGTAAGCTGGGTGAGTGCAGCCTTACTCAAAGAGTGTCCACATGAGTCCTAAACCTATGCTTCCCTGAATCAAATCAAAGAACGCAACATAGGTGCTATGTATCATCCATACAAGAAAAGCAACTTATTTTATTGTATTTTGTGTTTTTTTTTATATTTTTTTTTCTGGAGCTGAGGACCGAACTCAGGGCCTTGCGCTTGCTAGGCAAGTGCTTTACCACTGAGCTAAATCTCCAACCTCCATATTTTGTCTTTATAAAAAAGTATTGGCTATGAGAGGCAGCCTCCTCCCTTGAGTCATCATGCCACAGATTATAATATATTTATGAAATGCTTTCTTAAAGTTTCCACTAGTTTTTATCATGCAGCATGACAGCAAAAACAAAAACAAAAAGAAAAACAAAACAAACAAAACAAAAAACCCAACAACTTTGTGTTACTGATTCTATCAGGAGGCCCAATGGCACATTTGTTCAGAAACGATCATTCTATAGAATAAGATATTTTTCTGGTGATCATCTATCAACATTATTTCTTATGACTAGGTTTGGAAATGATTATTAAGAAGGTGAAAATGGCATAAAAACATGAAAACCTACTTAGTCAATAATTTCTCTTGTTAATTTAAGTGCATGTATACTAGACCAACCATTTTTTATATATAGAAGTTGTTATTTCTTTTAAGTAGAAATTAAAAAAATGTCAAAATTTGATTCATGTTTAAGGTAATAAAATCTCTTATGAGATTTCAGAGGAAAGGTTTTTCTCAGTGCTAATCTTTGAAAGTTTTATAATTTTTATTCACTAGTAGTATAGGGAGCGTGCGCGTGTGTGTGTGTGTGTGTGTGTGTGTGTATGTGTGTGTGTGTATGTGTGTGTGTGTGTGTGTGTGTGTGTGCATGTGTGTGTATGTATGGTGTATATTGGACCATGCATGTGCCCTGGAGCATGTATGGTAGTCAGGAGTCAATGTTGCTGAGTAATTTTTTTTCTTTTTACCTTTAAATAGGTGCCAAGGGACAAACTTGAGCTTTCACGTTTCCTTGGAAAGTACTTTTCCTGCTAATTCATATTGCAAGTACAGAAAAAATAGTTTTTAGTTAGTCTCAACATTGAGGTAACAATTATTAAATATATATATGCATATATATATTTATAAATTAAGATCTATATAAAATTTTCCTTGAAAAAATACTGTAGCCCAAGGAGATGGCTTAGAAATTAAGAACACTTATGTAAGGACCTGAGTTCAGTTTCCTCCAAACTCACATCTTTGGGCATGATTATGGATATACACATACCTGTAATCCCAGGACTTTGGGGTTCAGAGGCAAAAGGATCATTGAGACTTATTGGCTAATAGTCTGACTCTAGCTTTAGCAAGAGATCTGGTCATACAGCAATAAGTTGGAAAATTCTGGAATACACAGGAATGTATACTAGCACACACATACACCATATACACATAATACACACACACACACACACACACACACACACACACAAGGGGGAAATGTTACTCAGTTGTGTTTTATTTTCTCATCAGTCTTGGCAATGGAAGAACAGGTATGGTGGTGACCTTCAGCAATCCTACAATATCTACCCTTGTTGCTTATGCCTCCTAAGTCTGTCTGTCACGAGCATGCTGTATATGAGACATTAAATGAAAAGCACAGGATAAAGAGAGATGTCACACAGCAGAAGACTCCTCAAGAGCTGAACGTCTGCCTCTCACCGGTCACTGGTTACTTGGCCTTGAATAATCTTTCTTTGCATGGCAAATTAGTGTTGTACTGTATTCCACTATGTTGCTTAGCATTGCTACTAAAATTAAATGTGAGAAAACTCACTAAACAGTTTGCGGAATGTATAGACTGCTTGCACAGGTATGTGCTTCTCATATGATTTTATAAGAAAAATACTTGTATGGGGATATGGAGGAAGAGGTAACATCTACAGGGTCCTACACACAAGAGCCGTTTACCTTCTCTACTCGCTTTTGGACAATGGTGCTGTCGTTGCTTTTCAAAATCCCTACTTTTCTAGCTCTGTGCTAAAAATTAAGTTCAAAATCTATCACACAGCTAGTGGAATTCAAAGCCCCCTTTTACTTGTTCTTCTCTTTCATTGGCCAGCAATTCCTTTAGTTTTCCTGCTGATGTCATCTTCTACAGGCCTTCAAGCTGGCCTCCTTCTCATAGCCACACGTAGACCATTAGCCTTAGAAAGGCAGGAATCACGTATACCTAGATGAAACCCGAATCCTCAGACCCCTGTGGAGAGCATACACACACTCTGATAGAGAGCTGTGGCTAAGAATCTTCTTTGTTCATGTTCAAATCCGTTATAAGTTTCTCAAAAGAAAAAAAAACAGATTTGTAATGGTGATTTTGTTTGCAGTGACCGTGTAGCAGAGCTGTGAGAGGACCTCCTTTTTGTCTAACCCACACCACCCTGTTCTCTATCATGTACCCCATAAACGATGGGGAAAACACATTGGTCCTCAGGTGCCCTTCCTTCAGCTTGTAGTTCAAATATTCTGGTTCTTATTTGCAAGGCAATGGTCTCTTATATGTAAACAGTACAGCAAAATGAAAGGCCATTGGTTTGTCTTAAGATGCATACATTAAAAAGCATTGTTTATTATATTCTTGCATACCTTCTTAAAATACGTACACATATGGTTGTTGGCTTCCTTGTAACCGTGGAGGACTAATACTATAGGCTTGAGGGTCTATTTAGCTGCTCAAACAAAACCAAATTCTGGGTCACATGAAGCACTTATTCTCACATCGTGACTTGAACTTTCTTTTACTGCTTCCTGGATTTATTTCTTTAAAAAAGCGTCATCCAGGACCTCTTTTAAAGCACTACTTGAAGAAACAAATGTCAGAAGAGTCAGTTCCACATAGTTCAAAGGCCTCAGCAAACAGCTCTCTGACCCAGACCCTTGAATTTCATAGGTCTCGCCCATTAGAGGTGCGGTTTTCTCCTGTATACGCTCAAAGCACATCTCCTTTGTGTGGAAAAATAAGATTTCATGCACAATCAAGTTTATCTACTTCCAATCAATAAAAGCATTAAAACAGATATAAAAGAAATACAGTTAACCAATTTAAATATTATTGAAAGTCTTGTAGAACTACAGATACGCTGAATATGAAGTTTCCCGGTTGAAAGGTGTGTAGAAAGCGGTTCAGGCAACACTAGAATGCTTTCAGACGATGCGCGCAGCCACTTATGAAAACTATTCAGGTGCTTTCCCTAATCTGAAAGGGAGTGCTTTTTCATAGCATTAGCTTTATAATGAGCGTTTTCAGGCAAATTTCAAAGGGTGCATGGTTCACATACTTTAAACTAAATTCACTCATAATTTAGCATCTGACAAAAGCTAATGCTTAATTGTCTCTAAAGAGGCTATAGAAGGAAAACATTTCCCTTATTCACAAACATAGAACTAAACAGTGGGACTCCCACCTATTCACACCCCTCCCTAATTTTCCTAAGAACAATGGCTCTGCAGAGAGCAGGGCAGAGAAGGGACTGGGAGCACAGATCCCAGGGTGCCTGGGGATGGAAGTCCCCAGCAGAGCCTTTCACTGCCTGCTACCCTGGACTAGAACACTCTGGCAATAGCTTTGTCAGTACTGAGGCTCAGAAGGCTGGAGGCTTGCCTTCTGATAAAATGGAGTGCCTGAGCATTCATCATTGAAGGAGGTCTGGCACTGGGTTGTCCAGCACTTCCCAAGACACAGGGTGAGGAGGCTGACAAGATTTCAATAGTCAAAGCAACCGTCAGAGGAGAGAGACCAGAAAAGGCAGAGGCTTGCCATGGTAGGTCTTCACTCTGTTGACTTCTGTGTGCCTTTGGACGACATCACACAACTTTCCAGGCCTCAATTGCCTGTTCGTGAAACAAGGTTAGTAGCACAGTCCTTCTAGAATTGGGAAAGAGTACATGGGTTTTCACACACTCTACACCTAGAACATTCCCTGGGGTTTATCTACCACTTAACTTTTATGATTTTTTTTTTTTTACTATTACCATTACATCGTCCCTACATGTCACAGTCTGAATTCTCTGGACAAATACAAATTTGTTCAATCTGTGAATCTCTGTTCTTGTTTGTCTGTCATCAGTAGAACTTGCTTGTGGTAAAAAAAAAAAACAAAAAACAAACAACAACAAAAAAAACCCAAAAAACAAAAAAACTTCTGACACTCTGTGAAAAATAAAATAAAATAAAATAATTGCTAGAATTCCAGTCAAGTATTTTAGGAATGAGTTCCTTGGGGTGAGCTTGTTATGGGGTATGCCATCATTTTGAGGAAGATGGCAACTCTTAGAGAAGGTGTCATTTGACAGCATAGTATCTAAAGGAGGCCTTGCAGTCCATCGCAGGGAAAAAGAAAAGGAAAGGAAAGAAAAGAAGAGAAAAGAAAACCACCAACTTTTGAACTTACCTAAGAATGGAAACAAAACAACAGAACAAAACAAAAATCCTGCCCTAGTAAAGCTTTTTTTAAAAAAAAAATCCCTTAGTAATTTTCATAATTGTGACACTTGGCACAGTGCGATAGTATCTTCTATCGATTCCCAGATTTTAAGACAATAATCATTACATTATTATCTGCAGCCCAAGCACTGCAGCGTAACCTCCTAATTAGGATAAAAAATAGATCCAGGAGCGGCCCCAGCAAGTCACAACAAGTCAATATTTTTAATAAGGATTAATTTAAAAAAAAAAAACTCTACAAGGTTGTATTAGAGGCAGTCCTGGCATGTCTTATTGATTAACAGTTGGCATTACATCTCATAAAGGACTCATTATGTAAAGTATCAATCTAAGCACCATGTTTCCCCCCTCTTAAATACTATTGATTTGTTTTGATGTGTTTTTTTAAGCACAGTTTGGGAGCTGAGAAGATTAAGACCTGAGGCCTGTGAAAGCGATGTCCGTCATGTTGAGGTGGATTGGAACGGGAAAGAGATCAGAGGAAGGGCCAAGGTCTGTTGTGTCTTCCTTGTCTGGCACAGGAAATAAGCTTATCTGCCCTCCTCTGAAGGGGTTACTAATGGGTACCATCAGCTCCTGGGCAGAGCCTGGGCTACAGCTGGCATCCATCTGAGAGAGGAGGCAGGCTGTGTTCTTACCCCTGAAATCATTTTGTGGGTCCTTTCTCCACTTGTTTCTTTCATATACATAGAAATCGTATGTATGTATATACGGTGTAACACTCGCATATATTATGTGTGTGTGTTTATATGCAAATAAACATCAAGGCCCTGTGAAAAACATCTTCATTGCCATTCTGAGCGCCACAGAGGCAGGCTCTGCAGGAAGACCTCACAGCAAGGCCACAGGTGCCCGCGGCTCATGAATATGCAGTTCTGACATTTGAAACTCTTCAGCAGATTTCACAGCCCCTTTCTTCATTGACACCAATTCCCTTCCAATCACAAGGGTTTTCAAATAAACACTGTTGGCTTCAAGCTGCCGCCAATACTTCCTGAGCTAATCTCAAGTCCACATTCCTGGAAGGAGTGAAGACTGATCCGCTTCATTGTATTTTAAATAAAGTAATATCAATAATAATAATAAAATCCCCTCGCTTTAAAGGTGATAATAAAAGTGAGCAGCTCGTGTGGTAAATGCTAGGTGGCACTGCTGTGCAACCAGTGCTCTAGAGGATTCTCGAAGGATCACCACCCATTCTACACTAACACAAGGTGTGATTTTGAGTAATACCTGGGAAGTTTCGGTCCTTTCTTACAAATACATTAAGGAGTCATGACAAAGTTTTGTCACTGGGAGGTTAGCCGCTTTCAAAAAAGAATCCTAAATTGGGTACATCTAAATATGCACGCTCAGTATATTTAAATGATCAAGCTAAATATTAGTAATAATTTATCACAAAACGCACACTCTTGCCATAAAGCAAAATGCATTCTTGACACAAAACAAGCTACATCTTCTACTACCTTTGAAACTATGCACATTCAATTTTAGGAAACATCTGAAAAAAATTTCATCAATAAACAAAGCAAACAATATCTGCTTTGGTACCAAGAGGGAAACAGATGCCTTCACGATCCTCTGGCTATAGGCGAGGAGACTAAAGAGCAGATAGGCAATGAAGAAAATAAGTGTTAGACTTGCAAGACGACACAGGGCAACAGGACAAGCCTTCAATGGAGGTGGAAAAACTTTTAAGCCTGACTGTTCCTTTTTCCTCTTGGTGAAACATCTACCACATATGTGCACTGATAAAACTAGATATTCCATCATGGCCTTTGGGTCTGAAATGAGTCCTCTCTTGCAGAGTGAATGGCAATGGCGTGTGAGCAACACCCAGCTGGCTGACTTCATTGGGAATGGCACCCGCCTTCGCTTTCCTTGTAGCTCTCCTCTTTGGCTCCTTTCTTACACCCGAGCCTGCTAAGAAAAGAAACCCTGGTCCTACCTCCTAGCACCTGGTGACAGCTAACGATAACAAGTGATTTCGTGAGGTAGTAAAAATCACGTTGTAAAATTAGATTACGGTAATGGTTACATTGGACTGAAGATACGCTAATGGCCACTGAATTGTATACTTAAACAGATGAGCTTTATGATACATATTTCTATATTAGCAAAGCTGTTAAAGAGGAGATCAAAGATAAATTACTGTGGTTATGATCCATAATATAAAACACATCTAGTAATAAGAAGGAAGAAAGTGCTAGTGTAAGAAGAAAAATTAATATGCAGAAACTTTTTTGAGCTATTCTACACATTTTCATTGGGCTAGCTTGTCTTTGGGCCCTTTGATGATAGGTTACATGATCTTGGGACGGTCACTTGAGACTTTGGTAAATCTTTTCCATCTTCCATTCATTCTTTTTTAATTTTTAAGCAATGAACTCCATCTCCCATGTTCGCTTTCTGTTCCAAGATTACTCTAGAGCTCAAGAAATGTCTTCTAACTCTTTCCAAGCTCTCCTACTAATACTACGCCTTTCAAAAGCTTCAGCCTTGGTCGAGTTGCTATACACGAACTGCTTACTATTAACTGTTGAACTTCAAAATTATATTTTCAATTGAAAAAATCCACCCTTACTTTGATTTAATTTTTGGAACCTGGAATGCTTCTGAAATGTAGTCAAGAGAGATGATGTCATGCTATTGAATGGAGGTTGCCAATCCCGGTTGCACATTAAAGTCACAGAAGACATATTCAAACCCACACAGCCACCTGTACCTATCAAATTCTGAACCACTTGTGAGTCCAAAAACTAGTAACCCCCCAAGAAGCTTCTCAAGTGAATTACATGCACTTGTGAGCTACTGAGAAAGCCATAGCAAAGGCGGATGTCTTCATTCTAACTGATGATGTAGGATCAATTTAAATTGTACCTTAAAATGGATATGAAAACGGAAGATGATTTCATAAAGAGGTGGTATTTTCTGTGTTCTACCATGATTACACCTCAGAGCACTATAGACATAGTCTCTAGCCTGGAATCTGTGACTGTATGTAAAGGTAAGATTCTGTGCTGACTACTCATCTTCAGGAACTGTCTTATTTCTTCTCAGTCTTCCCTTTTAAGCTCCGCGAGATTCTACACAATGCCTACGCTCTTCTCCAATGGAGAAGCAGGTGCTTCAGTGCTAATGGAATCAGAAAACCAACTCTACGTGTGCTTTTCTTCGAATCTTAGAAAAACCAAGGGAGTTGGAGAATAGGAGTTATGTGCAAACAGAACTCCATGTCACAAACACTGTTGTATGGATAAGGAACAACGTGGACTGTGTTAAGTTTTCAGGAACCTGGTGAGATTATGGAATAGATATTGATTCTATAAGAGTATGCAGATGCTACAAATAGCCTCTACCCAAACCCCAGAGTAAATTCTTACATAATTACTTGGCCATCATTGCTTTAAGGCCACACATTTTTTTTCTAAGCCTAAGATAACACCACAACCACAGGAATTACAATATGGTATCTCCTGGGATTGCCATATATAATTTTCCTCCAGGGTTCATCAAAATTATAGTCCTAAATCCCTTTACTCTGATTGTTTCACTAAAGCACAGGGACCTATAATTCTGCTTTTGTCCAAATAATCTTTCAAAAAATTTCCCACGGTGGTCAAATTGGTACAAAATTAACCACAAGCTGTGCAGTAGTGCACAAGATCTAGTTCACAGCCATAATTTTCATGCAGAATATAGTTTCCTCTCATATTTTAAAACTTCTACAAACCCAGGCAAATTTCTCCATGGAAATATAGATCTGCAGCTATGAGTAGGCTATTTCTATCTTTAATTTTCCTGAGGTTGTTTCTAATGTTTTGCAAATACTACTCTTCTTGATTGACAATGAAATGTACAATGGTATTTACTAGATAGCCTTTATAAAGCTATCTTCTCGTGTAATTTTCTTTCCAAAGTTATTTAAGGAGCCTTTCAAAAACATACTTACTTACTTTGAGTTATGTGCATACAGTGAAGGAGGAGGCATGTGAGGGTGCCCACAGAAACCAGAAGAGGGTGTTGGATCTCCTGTTCCTAGAGTTAAAGATGCTTGTGAGAACTACCTCCTTGTGGGTGCTGGGAACCGAGCTCAGAACATTTGTAAGAGCAGCAAGCACTCAATAGCCTAGGCATCTCTCTGGTCAGTAGAAGGAGCATTCTTGTAAAATGAAAGGCAGTATTGCCATCCACCACACAACGACTACATATGTGTTCAATCACACGCATGCTGAAAGCTAATATCCAAATATGGTGATTAAAAATGGAGCCTCCAAGAGGTGATGAGGTCAGGAGAGCAGATATTCATGAATCGAACCAGTGTCCTTATAACGTTGACCCCAGAGACCTTACATACATTGTTTGGTTTATAAGAGGAAGGAAGACTGTCATCTATGTTTAAGAAATCACCAATTTTGAACATTCCGGAGAGCCAGACTATGAGAGATGAATATCTATTTTTTAAAAGCCACCAAGTCTGTGGTATTCTGTGACAACAGTATAGCTAAGATACCACGTATTGTTATTCTGGTGGCACATGTCCAAAACACGTAACTACAGTATTACCGTGATAAAACCCTAGCCAACATTATGTGAAAGTTTTAAAAAGTAATGACACAAACAACTAGCCAAAATATCACTAACTAATTAGCTTTCCTGGTACCAAAGTCTGTAAATCATCTGCCCGGTAGACTCTGAGACTGCAAATCTCAGTTTTATGAGCAATTTGTGAGAATAAATTATCGAAAAATTATGTAAGATAAATATATTACCTATCAATACTCTATAACTTCAAATATATATACAATATGAAACAGTATTCTGAGAATAATCTGTGCCACTTGCTAGCCATATGTTTTCTTGGGCCCTATTCCTATGTATACACAAGCTAGCAAGCATCTCTCACAAGCAACCCAGATAGCTTAGGAAGTGTGCATGGTACATGTGGTCCAAGGAAAGATGAATTGAGTTTCTGAAGCCTTTGAACTTCTAAGATCAAAAACAAAACAACAAAAAAACAAAAAACAAAAAAAACCTTTAAATTAAAGGTGTTGGCTCATTAAAACAAAACAAACCAAAAAAAAAAAAAATCCGAAGCCCACTTAGTTTATACTGTTACACTTGCCTTCCTAAAAACCAAATAGAGTGCAAATATATTTCTTCGTTGGGGGAATGGTTCAATAAGCCAAGACGCATGCACAACCAGAGGGCATCTACCACTTTGTACCTTATCAGTCTTAAAAAGCTCTACAGGGGTAGCATTGTATCTGAAAGATTCATGCCACACCTCATTTTAATCATGGACACAATAAACCCCATCTCTTCAAAGTCATTTAGCTGTGAATTTTCAAGAATCCATCAAGTAGATTTTCTATGGGCCCATCTGTGCAGCACATTTCTTCTCTGTGACTGTTTTGCTGAGCACAATGAAAACCTTGACTACTAATGAACGGGGACCCAGAGAAAGGCAGGGCCGCTGCTGGTGTTGCCGCTGCTGCTGGTGATGGTGAGAAAAGAATCCCTTTCACCCGGCACTGAGCCTGCGCACTAAGGAACTTGAAGCTTTCCAGGAGAAGCCTCCTGATCTGCTTCTCCTCCTTGCTCTCATCTATTCCCCAACATGGTATTCCTGGCTAAGAAGACAAAGTCTAAAGGCTGTTCTCTGCTGTGTTCGAGACGACAAAACTTTAATTCCAACGGGACAGGGATGTTTGATACTATTAGAAAAAGGTCGTGGAAGCGCATGCATTTAGCTGCTGAGAACTTCGGCTGTGGCGGCGTGGCTTCTATAACCTCCAGTCTTATCATCTGTAAAGTGGGTTGATATTAGAACTGACCTTACTGCGTATTGTAGGGAGAAAAAATGAAGCACTGAGAGCTCTTAACAAAGGCAAATGATAAACATGTGATCTCAATGTCATATATAACACGCATGAGATGCACTCATAACATAATACACTTTAACTGTTATTACCAAGAACAAAATATCTAACTTTAAGGTCACCATGATCAGCCAACGGATACAAGGGTGAATTAACAACTTATTTTCTCACAGGCTACCATGCTTAAAGAAACGACGACTGTCACTCGAGGCTATGATCTTCTGGATGTAAGATAATTGATTAATATAGTGCTGGTCCAAAGAAAAAAATGCTTTTCAGGTTCTGGTGAGAATGTGAGGAAAACCTATTTCAGAGCAGAATATAGTTCACAGGAACATTCAAATGATAAATGTATTTCTAAGGGAATCCATATCACATTATGGGCTACTGCATCTGTTATACCCAAATGCAATATAAATGATGATTTTTTGAGTCCACATGGATATTTCAATGATAGATGATGATCAAATCAACTTTTATAAAATGTTTCTGATTTTTTATAGAATTTTCTCAGAGCCTGTTCAATGGAGAATTTACAAACTATCAAATAAGGTCCATCCCATGGATGTAAATGCTACTTTTTAAATGTCGGTTCCTTGCTCAATGTTAGATACAATAGTCCTCCCACCCTCTTTGTCTTTCTCTCTTTCTCTCTCTGTGTCTATCTCTCTCAATTTCCCTTCCTCCCTCTCTCTCTCTCTCTCTCTCTCTCTCTCTCTTTCTCATTCTCTCTCTCTTTCTCTCTGTCTTTGTCATTCCCTCTAGTCTCTCCCCATAATACATACATACATGCATACATACATATACATGTGTATGTATGCATGTTTGTATGCATCTATGTACATGTGCGTATGTATGCATTGTGTATGAGCATGTTTGTGTGTATATGTGTTGTATGTGCGTACATGAGTATGTGTTTATGTATGTGTATATGTATGTATGTACGTACCTGTGTGTGTGTCTACAAAGACCCCGAAAATCAGTTTAGCAAATATAAGACATTTACTGTTCTT
Source organism: Rattus norvegicus (assembly GCF_021556685.1). Taxonomy (NCBI): domain Eukaryota; kingdom Metazoa; phylum Chordata; class Mammalia; order Rodentia; family Muridae; genus Rattus; species Rattus norvegicus. The sequence goes on from NC_141543.1 coordinate 27,468,928, forward strand.
ATAATAAAGAGATTGAGTGACCAAAACTTTTCAACCAAGGAAGTGCTCCAGTGATCACCAAATTTGTTCTCCACCCTCTCCGGTCCCTACATTGGAAAAGTTTCCAAAGACTCTTTTGTGCCCATCCCTTACTGTAGTCTACTATTGTAATAGTCTACTACTCTTTTATCACTCTCATTTATCTGGGATGCTCACTAGTGAACGTTGGTAACACAGTTTTGCTTATGTCTTTGTCTGTCTTGTTCCTAGCACAGAACCTGTTTCATGATAAGCATTCACACGCTGGCTGCAGAACTAAGTGTGAACTATTATTCTGCTCAAACTTCATAGAACATTATACACAGAGGCAGGCATTTAAAAAGGCAATAAAAATGCAAACCGTTTTGGCAGCTCAAGAATGAGTATTAATTTGGGAAAGAGAAATTTCTTCTAAGGTAGGACAAGTTTCCTCATATTTAGAGCTGGTTACTCAATATGATTGCTTTTCTTGTGCATTCGTTCATTCATTTTACAAAGCAGGAAAACAAGAAGAGTGTGACAAAATGAGCTCCCTATTGATTCCATCTCTTCTAATCCTGTGCTAAACACGATCGCCTGTGTGATCCAGGACAAGTTCTATATCTAAGCTACAGCTTCCAAATATGGAAAAAAGAAATAATAATAATAATAATAATAATGATAATAATAATAATAATAATAATAATGTACGTATCTTTTCACGGTGATGTCATTATGCAGATTAAATAAAATAGCCATGCTATACACTAAAGAAATTTAGTCATCAGTTTGATTTGTCTATTTTAAGTTGAGATCTCTCATCTAAAATGTAAAATTTGGATCAGGGAATGACTCAGCAGTTAAGAGCACTAGCTGCTCTTCCAAAGGATCTGGATGTAGTTTGTAGCACCCACGTGGCATCATACAACTGTCTATAACTCTAGTTTAAGGGTATCCAATATCATCTTCTGACTTCCACAGGTACTACATAACATGTCCTGCACACACACACACACACACACACACACACTCACACACACACACAAACACACACACACATGTACACCCTGTTAAAACACTTGTGCACATAAAGATAAACAAATCTTTTAAAAACCTGAAATTAAAAATTGCACAAACCTGAAAACATATGAGCACTGACATAGCACATGTAAAACTTCATATCTGACCTCATGCAATCGTGCATAACCAGAACACTAACTTTCTAAAACTATTCTGCATAATTACCTCCAGGCTATGAGTTCATAGTAAGCACGTTCATATTGACACATGAATTTTATCCTCACCAATACTTCAAGGAATCTCATCATATCTCTCTCTCTCTCTCTCTCTCTCTCTCTCTCTCTCTCCTCTCTTTCTCTTCTCTCTCTCCTTTCTCTGTCTCTCTCTCTTCTCTCTCTCTCCTTTCTCTCTCTCTCTCCTCTCTTTCTCTTCTCTCTCTCCTTTCTCTGTCTCTGTCTCTGTCTCTCTTTCTCTTTCTCTTCTCTCTCTCCTTTCTCTGTCTCTCTCTCTTCTCTCTCTCCTTTCTCTCTCTCTCACCTTTCTCTCTCTCTCTCTGCTCTCTCTCTTTCTCTGTCTCTCTCTCTTCCCTGTCTCTGTTTCTCTGTCTCTCTCTGTCTCTCTCTCTGTAGTTATAGATATATGTGTAACTATTAAAATTGGCGGACTAGGAAATCTGTAACTCAAGCATTTCCCGTTGTAAACCTTTGTTTACAGGCTACAGTTATTTCGCAGTAGGTAAGAGGACAAGAGGTTGAGAGTTCCTAAAGCATCACGATATCAGGTAAGCAAGACACAAAGGAAAAGGTTAATGGTTTATGACTAAAAACCATATTCATTCCGTGACCACCGAGAGCGGGATGAGGGCTATCTTTATGGAACTTTATTACTTTCTGCCATTACTCAACCTGACCTCTCTTTTTTATTGTCCTTTCCTCTGGCAGGCAGGATAGCCTCTGGACCTCAGGTGGTGGGATGTCAAATTCTGGCACTCCAACAAAATACAGTAAATCTTAAGAAAGGGAAAAAGGCCATTTTTCCAATGGACAGAAATCGAATAAAAATATCGTTAACTACATGAATTCGGGAGTCAATAGAAGTTGTGGAAAAACAATGTTAGAGACTAAGGAAGATTTTTAAGCATTCTCTGAATGTATCTAAAATGCCAGAACAAAGCAGTTGCCTGCCGTAAGTGAGCAAGACATGGGCATGGTTAAGCGAGAGGCTAAGCGGAAGGACTACAGCTCTCAAGCTGTCCATACAAGCCTCCTAAGGAAGCCGATTATGTGTAACTTCCTTCTTAAGACTCTCCTACAAGCCAGATGCCGCATGTTGCTTTTCCTTCCAGCAGAAACTTATAGAAAATTGCCATCAAAATATCTGGGTCACTTAGAATAGGAGAATAAAACAAAATGGCTTCCAGAAGCGGAGGCAGGAAGTGTGTTCTACTATATGCGGTAGTGATATGGTGTGCTTTTTGGATACCAGAGGCAAGTGATGGAATGGATGATCTTGTTACACACAGATGAATTCAGATATGGCAAAGCACCCAGTGCCTATTCACTTGCCTTAATCTGTGTAATGTTACATCCATTTAAATAAGAGATCCTAACCGTACCCATACAATGAAATAAACAGATTTACGCTCCACTTCCTACGGTAATATACAGGTTCTCGGGGCCTACAGAAAGCATTGATTATGCTCATGTGGCTCTAGTGTTCTTTGGTGCATGTCTGAATTATTTATTTCATAGTGCTTCTCTTAAGTTAGTAGTTCAAATTTATGGGACCATTCAATTGCTCTCTCCCATGATGCGGTGCCGCAGAGAGTGCGTTTTACTCTGTATTTCTAAAGGCAGAGCCATCTACATTCAGCTTAAAATGGTTAAAGGTAGATATTAAGCAAGATCAGTTTGCCTTAGACAATCATAACTTTGCATGAAATAAATGTCCACCTGTTATGAATATTGGAAAGAAAAGAACATGTCTAAAAAGAACCAAAACCTTGCGGAGCAAACCCTGTCTATTGACTTCTGTGATTCTCCCTGACATATTGCCAATACCCCACACCCTTTTAATAGAATTCACATCTTCTGAGGAAGCTTATTACATATAACATTTCTTCCTTCTTAAAGGCAATAAAAGGAAAATAAGAGTTCTTCAGTGACTATTTATGGAACTCGCTACACATTAGAAGGTGCCTTCATGAACAATGTCTCATCTCATTGCAAGGAAAATACAGTACCAGGGAGACTGGGGAATTCAGTTTGCTCATTGAGAGACTTCATATGCAGCAAACATAGGCTCTGAACTCAATACCCAGCACTACAAAATTAAGACAAAAGGGAGAATACTAGTTGATGTTAGAGAAGTGTCTGGAAGAGAGAATCTTAACTGTGGCCTCAGGTCCCACCAAGTCTGCCTGCAAATCAGATCTCGGGGCTTCACATGCTTGGCAGATTGATTTGACCATGTTTCCATGCAAGTTTTTTGAATATTGGTTGCTTTGTCATTATTGCTTAAAGATTCTTTTGTGGCAAATAAAATCCAGATTGCTAA